>NW_027325888.1:0-24717 GCF_048418805.1 Vulpes vulpes
TGGTGACTCTAGTCCCCAACTGGGCTTCACCCAGGTGACTCTGGTCTCCACCTGAGCCTCATGTGGATCTGCGACTGTGGTCCCCACCTTGGCCTCACCTGAACCTGGTGACTCTGGTCCCCACCTGGGCTCACCTGGACCTGGTAGCTGTGGTCTTCATCTGGACCTGGTGACTCTGGTCCCCACCCGGGCCTCACCTGTACCTGGTGCCTGGGCTCCTCCGCTACCAATGACGAGGATCCAGGATGGACCCTTAGTTGCTACTGACACCGGGACCATCCCCAGGGTCTCACTTGTTCCTGGTGACTGTGGTCCTTGCCTGGGCTGACCTGGCTCATCCTTGGCTCTGATCCCCTCTTGAGCCTCCCCTGCTCTTGCAGGTACGGTCCCCCCTGTCGTGGGTGTGTAGTGTCTATGGTCCCTTCTGGGCCTCACCTGATGGTACTGGGCCACGATATTGGCCCTTTGCAAGGCCAGCAGGGTCTCCGGGTCCTCCTGCATCGTGCTGCAATCCAAACACATCCAAGGATGACGGCGCGTGAGAACCTTCCGAGGACACATGCGTCCGGGTGCTCCCCGTGGGCGGGCGCCCCTCTGTCTGACCGGAGCCGGAGACAACCCCGTAGCCCCGAGGGGCACAGGCATCACACACGGGCCCTCGCTGCCTGTCTGTCTGTCCGTCGCCCACCGACAGTCCACCTTCCCAGCCACTGTCCCAGGGCACGCCGTCACGCTGGGGTCACAGAGCGCTCCCACCCCGGTATCAGGAGCACACGGGCGGGGGACCCAGGGGCTCCGGGGAACTGCCCACCTGATGCTCGGGGGTGACGTCTCCCAGCCCGGGGCCGGCGCAGAGATGGTGGTGGGTGGGCCGGCCAGCGAGTGTCCCTGCGGGCTTGGGGGGGCGGGGGGGCGGGAATGGAAGGTTTCTCCGAGATTCCACAAGCACACGACCAAGGGGAGAAAGCGACGGACTGGACTTCATCAAAACTAAAACCTGATGCCAGCAAGAGTGCGACCGAACTCCCCACCCTGAGGGCAGCGATGTGTGAATAGCCTGAGGGGGGCCCTGGGGGAGCACGAGGGACTCCACGTTCTTTGGAGCCTGAAGAGCAAGCCTGCTCACGGGCCAGGGGGACCCAGCGGGCACAGGGCGGGATGGGGGGGTGACAGTCACCCCTGTCGGGGTCCATGCGTCTAGGACATGCTGGAAAGGTCATGGCTTGGGTGCCTGCACAGCAGAGGGCTTACAGGGGAGCGGGGGTCCCGGGGGAGCTGCCTGAGTTCCGACTGCAGCCTCCTTCCCTGGACGGGGGGCAGCAGGGTGGCCGCTCTCACCCCGTGGGGCTGTGGAAGGGCTGTGGGAGCTGCTCACGGTCATCGCATGGGGGTCGGGGTGTTGTGGACCCCAGCGCGGGAGGCCTGTGCCCCCACCCGGATCCACAGGCCCCACTGTGGCCCGCGGGGATCAGGGATCAGCTGCCACTCACCTGTGACCTGTCGCTGTGTGGGCGCCTCCTCTTTATGCACTGGGATACTGGGGAGTGTGGGAGGGTGGGGGTACTGGGGAGAGTGGGAGTAGCGGGGTACTGGGGAGAGTGGGAGGGTGGGGGTACTGGGGAGAGTGGGAGGGTGGGGGTACTGGGGAGAGTGGGAGTAGCGGGGTACTGGGGAGAGTGGGAGGGTGGGGGTACTGAGGAGAGACGAGTCCTGGGCTACTGGGGAGAGCAGGAGAGTCGGGTCGCTGCGAGCCAGATCCGGAGCACCGGTGCCTCCGAAGGTCTGCGGACGCAGAGTGGGCACCAGGCAGCGGTGGAACCCGGGGGCACCACAGTTCCGCCCAGAGCGGGGTCCCGCATCATCACTGTGGGCAGGCGGGGTCCAATCAGCACTCAGCCCTCACCCTGGTGGCCGAGGGTCCCGGGGGAGGGTCCTGTCCCCACGCCGGGCGGGAAGGCGATGCAGGCAGCCTCCCGCATCCTCAGTTCCCATCCTCGGGCCCTGCAGGCCTCCCGCCCTTCAAGGCAGACTGGGGGTCACAGATGCCCCCCTCCGCCCCCCAGGGTTCACAGCGTGGGGTTGCAGTTAGGAGCATTTGAGGGGCTCCTGGGTGGTTCCGTCCGTCGGTTCCACGTCGACTCTTGAGTTTGGCTCAAGCCAGGATCTCCAGGTTGTGGCGTGGAGCCTCGGGTGGGGCTCGGTCTCCGGTGGGTGAGGAGTCCGCTCCAGGTTCCCCCTGTCCCTCCGCCCCTGCCCCCCGCACCGTCTCCCAAGTACATCTTCTAAACATTAACATGAAGACACGTGAGCATCTGGATCCCCTCTGCAGAGGCGCCTTCGTGTGCGTCACGACCGTGTAAATGCCTTTCACGGACCCACCGGGATTCCCACCGGAAACCCCTTTTCCTTGGTATCTATTGAAGTGCCGTCGACACCCAAGGGGACAGTAGCTTCAGGGCTACAGCTGGCGACTTGACAATTCTGTGCCTCGCTCAGCTCTCCCCGCGAGAAGCGGCGTCACCGTCTGTCCCCGTACCGAGTTGTCCCCACGGTCCTGACTCTATTGCCAGGCCGTACTCTCTAAATTTCCGGGATTCCTTTATTTAGAACCACACGCTTGTAGCTTTCCCTATTTGTTCATCCACGTTGCCCACCTGCCCCCCGCGGCCCCTCCGATCACTCAGCACGATCCATCCCGTTAACCAGAGAAAGGACATGGGGCGGCCCGGGGCGGAGGGGGGCGGCGGGGCTCAGCGCTTCAGCGCCTGCCTTCCCTTCGGCCCAGGGCGTGATCCTGGAGTCCCGGGATCGAGTCCCACATCGGGCTCCCTGCACGGAGCCTTCTTCTCCCTCTGCCCGTGTCTCTGCTCTCTCTCTCTCTCTCTCTCTCTCTCTCTCTCTCTCTCTCTCTCGTCTCTCGGTGTCTCTCAAGGATATATAAATAAAATCTTTAAAAAAACAACAAAAACAAAGAGAAAGGAGACGATCCCCTCAAGAGTCGCAGAAAACGCATTTGACAGAACAAAGCATGAAAAGCACAGGGGGTTTTAGGAAAGGTCTGTCAACAGAGGAGAGGCCGCGTAGGAAGGCCCGCAGCTGACGTCATCCCCGAGGGTGACGACCTGAAATCGTCTCCCCCGAGAGCAGGAACAAGCCACGGAGGTGCCCTCTCAGCGCTGGGAGTCCCACGTAGTCAACAGACGGGAAACAGCCGTGTGGGGGTCGCGTCCACGCCCACAGGGGCCCGGCCTCCTCAGGACCCGCGGGGAGGCTTCCGGGTCAGGGTCAGGGTCAGGGTCAGGGTCAGGGTTAGGGTTAGGGTTAGGGTTGGCATATTGTGCTTAGCATAATACTCTTTCTAGGCTTTAATACTTCTTTAAATGTTTCATAGAATTCACTCATGAAGCCATCTGGTCGTGGACTTCTGCGTTTTGGGAATTTTTTTTCTATTACTCAACAGCTTCGCTGAGAATTGGTCTATTCAAATTTTCTATTTCTCTATGTGTCAGTTTTGGTAGGTTATATATTTTCTAGGAATTTAGCCACACACAAAAGTAAAATCAAAAACTAGAAATTTCATTCTTTGGCTTGTGTCTATCCAGTTTTTCCAACACCATTTGTAGATTTTTTTCCCCACTGGATATTCTTTCCAGCTTTATCAAGGATTAAACGACGACATAGTTGTGGGTTCATTTCTGGGAGGTCTGCTCTGTGCTCTTGGTCTGTGTGTCCGTTGTCGTGCCAGGACCGTACTGTCTTCATCACAACAGTTTTGTGACATAACTGGAAATCTAGCGATGTGAAGCTTCCTACTTTGCTTTTCTTTTGCAAGGCTGCTTCGCCTGTCTGGGGTCTTTTGAGGTTCCATGCAAAGTTGAAGATCATTTATCTTAGCTCTGTGAGAAATGCTGGGGGCATTTTGATAGGGTTTATAGGAATGTCTGGGCTGCTCTCGGTTGTGAAGACACTTCGTACCCTTTCAGTCCACGAGTGTGGAGTGTCTCTTCCCGTTTCTTTGTGTCATCGATTTCTTTCCATCATCGTCTTCAGAGTAAGTTTTTATAGCTGTTTCCTTAGGTTTTTTCTTAAGTATAATACTATTTTTTGTTTCATTTTAAGTTTATTTTTATTAATGTCTTAGTTTCTCTTTTTCTTACCTTCTTACTGAGGTATAGGAATGCAACAGAATTCTGTGCATTAATTATGTATCCTGTGACTTTACTGAATTCATTTACCGGTTCTAACGTTTTTTTGTTTGTTCATTTTTGTAGTTTTCTATATATAGTGTCATGGTGTCCATTTCTTGTAGGTTGTCCTATTGGCATATAGTTTCTGATGTGCCATCAAGCCCTCTTGTCTCCACCGTTTCTGTCAGAACCCTGCGTTCACCCTGCCTGTGTCCGAGTTTTGTTTTGTTTTGTTTTTTTTCTTTTTATCTCGGACAAGTGACTGAGTTTCAAACCTCCAAGTTTTAGGGGCTGCCCTGGGGGAGACCCGTGCTCCTCCCGCCCGGGAGGGTCTCCTCCCACTTCTGGCCTTTGCTGGCCCGGCCCAGGGACGCGGCCCCGTGACCGCACAGGGGTTTGCAGTTTGTGGCCACACAGGGCAGACAGCTGGCCCTAGTCCCGCGGCCCTCGGCCGGGGTCCCCGCTCCTGGGCCTGGGAACCGTTGGCGCCACCGCCCTTGGGACCCCGGGGACCCTGAGCCCACCCTGTCGCTCCAGGGGCCGCCCCCCACTTCGCCTCCCGAGCACCGTCGAGGCCGGCGTGTCCCCCCCTCTAGCAGACTTCTGGAAGTTCTGACTTTGTGCTCTGCTGCTTCTAATAGTGTGCGTAGACCCGTCAGCTGGCTCCCTGCCCCTGTGGGATCCGGGGCTGTGTCTCCCCCAGACCGACTGACTGATTTTCTTTTTAAGATTTTATTTTTCTGTCATCTCTACACCCACATGGGGCTTGAACTCTCCGCCCCAAGAACAAGAGTCGCGTGTTCTTACCAACCACCCCAACCACCCCGAGAGCGGCCAGGCTCCCTTTGATTGATTGACAGGTAGTAACTGAAGCCGACGTGCTGCCTGTGTCGTGTCAGGGCAGAAACTGAGCCCCGGCGTCGAGGTGCGGTGGAGTCATTGGGACCTTGGTCGATGTTAAAGAAAGCGGAGCCTCCCCGGGAGCCCCGGGAGCCCAGGGAGCGGGGCCCACACACGTGACAAGTTGGCCGTTTCCTTGACCAGGAGTCATTGGGCTGGCTGCCGATTTATTTGAGTTGCTGTTCGACGGCGAAGGTCGTTCTAGGATGGGGACACAGCGAGAACGTTCCGGGTTCTTGCGGGTTCGGAGGTAGCTAAAGCTCCCCCGTCGTGGACTCGATGTCCCAGCTGGGTGCAGAGATAGGCGAGCCAGCAAAGAGATGAGAAACATGGCCCTGGGGTGCCTGGCCGGCCTGGTCGGGGGACCTTGATGTCAGGACTGTGAGCTGGAACTCCGTGTTGGGTGTAGAGAGGACATAAACGTAAAACCTTTAACAAACAATAAATGGATGAACTAAGACAGCGTGACGTGGAAGGGGAGTGCTCGCTTCAGGACAAACCTCAGAGCGGACCATGTCTAGCCTGCGACCTGTTCTTGATGGCCCCGCTCGCTCTCCCGGGCCCAGATGACGGGGTCCCCCACGAGGGACGGTCCCGCCCGAGTGGGAGTGGGCCTCCTTCCCCGTAAGGCCCGTGCCTCCCCTCGTTCTGCAGGACAGAAGAGCCGGGAAGGCACGAGCTCGGGGGGATCAGCATAAACCTCGGCGATGGTCCTTCCCGATCCCGGGAGCCAGAGCTCGGCCTCCTTTTGGGACCCGACGTCCTAAAGAAGCCCGTGTGGTCAGTGGCTCGGATGCAGGGCGGAGGCCGACGGAGAATCAGGAAGAGCAAAATGGGGCGGGGGGGAACCAGAAGCTGAAGGAGAGGGGGACAGCTGTCAGCATCGGGAGCCTTCGCGGGGACCCGGCGTCCTTTCCCAGGAGGGGCCCCCCTCTGTAGGGTGCTTCCCGCCGCCCCGCGCTCCCCGTGGGCACCCGCAGGCGCATCCCCGGGCCTCCAGCGCCTCTGCAGCCGTGGTCTGGAGCGTCCTCCGTGTGTCCTACCGGGGACCCCAGCGTCACGTCTGTAACCGTCCGGCTGCTGTCTGACAACAGTCGGGGGATTCCGACGTTTGTTGGGTTTGGGGTGTGTGCCTGTCTGTCGCCGTGCCGCGATCTGATCCTCGGGCCGCGTCGTCCTGACGCCGAAACGGTTGAAACACCATCATTTCCGGTGCTGGCGCTGGGCGGCTAGCTGGGTTCTCCCGGCCGACCCGGGCCCCCTCGTGCCGTCCCGTGCCGTCCCGTGCCGTCCCGTCCCGCCGGGGGGTCGGCTGAGCTGGAAGGTCCGGCTCGGCCACATTCCCGTGGGTGGCAGCGGGTCCCCGCCGAGCGCCGGCCGCTTCTCTTCTCCCCGATGCCTCTCCAGCGGGGAGCCAGACCTCGGGGCCGCCCTGGGGGGAGCTCCTGAGGGGCCGGCTGCCCGTGGGGGGAGCCCTGGGGCTGCCTGTGTGTGTGTGTGTGTGTGTGGGAGTCGGGGTGGGGACGGGGCCGGGGTCCCTCGGTCCCCTGCGCTGCCTGCCCCCAGGCCGAGCCCCGCGCTCACCCAGCCCCTACTCTCCAGGGCGTGCAGGGTGCCCTCCACACTCTGGTGCGAGGGATCCAGCAGCACCGGGTGTGCACGCTGAGCCCGCCCGGTGAGGGTGGCCCAGGTGTGAGAGCTGCAAGGGCCTGCTGTCCTGACGTCCGCTCCGGGGCCACGCTGACCGCCCCGCGGGCCCTCTGTGCCCCAGGCGCACAGGCCCGGGGCGGGGAGGGGAGGAAGCGCCCCGGAGCCCGGGCAGCCCAGGCCCCCTGGACAGAGGGGGCACAGACCTCCCAGGGCGCTTAGCACAGACCCTGGTGACCTGAGGCTCCCCGGCTGTCACTCTGTCCCAGGGCCCGTCCTGGCCGCGGGCGCAGGCTGAGTCGCAGTAGAGTCTGCGGGGTCCTGACCCTGGCGTCTGGCCGCCCCGGGAAGGCACGTGGGGACGTCAGCTGTGTGTGCCTGGCGGCGCCCCCGCAGGGGCTGGTCGGGGCCTGGGCGGCGCCCCCTCCTCCTCTCTGGGGGTGTCTCCGCACCCCGTGCACAGAGCTCCGGGAGACGCAGAAACGAGCCGGCCGTGCCCTCTCACACAACAACACTTTATTGAACTTGCAACAGCAAACAGGGGCTCAGAGCCGAGGGTGCGCGCCTTCCCCTGGGAGACCTTCCTGTCCTTAGAGGAAAGCGGGAATCCCACAGGGGTGCGGGTGCTGGAGTCGTCCCCCGCCTGGGAGCCTGTGCGGACTCGACTCCGGGTGGGGGCGCGTGTCCTGAGGTCGGGGCGGTGAGAGGCGGTTCTGGGGGCGGCAGGGCTGACGTGGACCTGCGGCCCATGGGCTCCTGCGCTGGGTCCCCGCAGGGCAGCTGGACCCCGGCCTCGGGCCCCCTGGGGCCGGGTGACTGACTGCTGGAGCCCCAGCGCGTGGAGGAGCCTGCCTCCTCGTGTGGGTGTGGGTGTGGGTGGGGGTGGGGGTGGGGGTGTGGGTGGGGCCCACGGGCCTGCCCCCGCTGCCCTGCCCTGGGGTGTCCCGGGATCCCCAGGGCTGCCCTAGGTCAGCGACCTGGGTCTGTGGGGCACGCCCAGGGCCCAGGAGGCCACATCCTGCTGTGAGAGGGCTCGCTCGGCCCGGGGCCAGAACGCAGGCCTGGCCAGGGCCCCGGGGCGCTGGATCCCATTAGCGCTGGGCCTGGGGCAGGCGCTCGAGTCGCCCCTGCCCCCACAGAGCCCGGGGCCAGGCCAGCCCAGGTCCCTCTGGGTCAGGGGCTGGTGTCCCGTGCGGGCGGTGCCGCCCTCCGGGAGGCACAGCGAGACGAGGCAGGGCACGGTGACGGCGGGCCGGAGCCTCCGGGCCCCCGCCCTCACCGCCACGCTCTGCCCCCGAGGCCCGCGAGCATCGAGCTGCCCCGTGGACGCGGGGGGCAGAGGGTCCCGGGCCTGTGCGGGGCCTCGGGGCAGCGGGCTCAGCGCCGCCCTGGCTCTGCCCTGGCTGTGCCCGTCACTGCCCAGCGAGGGGCACGAGCTGCAGTGGCCGCGGGGCAGGAAGGGTGTCCTGGGCCCGACAGCGTCATCCCTAGGGGGCTGGGGGGACCGCGTGATGGGAGTCCCGGGGGTGCTCCAGGGCCCGGTCCGTCGCGGGGCCTCTGGGGTGGCCCAGGCAGGTGCCAAATGGAAGGAGACCCCGTTTTCTGTCTTGAAGCCCGCCGTGTCCCGGGGCCGCCTGCCTGCACCGCCTTGTTGCCCCGGGAGGGTGGGGAGGGAGTTCCACCGCCGGGGCTGGGGGGCAAGTTGGACGATGGCCTGGCCGGGAGGGGGTCCGGGCGGCTCAGGCCGGGCGGCTGGGCCCGGGGAGGCCGGCTCCTCCACCCTGGGCGGTGGCTCAGAGGCCGGAGAAGGGAGGAGAGGCCCGGGCGCCGGGGACACTGGCTCCAGGCCCAGGGGCCTCGTGGGGAACTCCTCAGGTCCCGCTGGAAAGAGGCCGACGGGGTCAGCGTCTCCAGCAGGCTGTGTGTCCCCCGCTGGGGGCCCCGGGGGTCCTCACGGCTCCCGCGTGACCCCCCCCCCCCCGGCCTGACCCTGTGCTCAGCCCCCCACACTGCCGCCCGGGCCCTGCAGTGGGTACCCGCCCGCCCAGCCCTGGCCTGGGGTCCCCGAGGCTGGAGCAGAAGAGGAGAGCCCCAGAGATGAGGACGGGGGCCCCGGGGGCTCTGTCCCCTGTGGGCGGCCCCAGCAGGCCGAGTCGGGAGGGGCCGGGGCCCTGAGCCCACCTGGCGGGGGCAGGTCGCACCGCATCCTGCGGAGCTGGGTCATGGAGGCCCGAAGGTGTCTCAGCACGGCCTCGTCCTCCAGGGCCCAGGGCTGGGCCAGAGAGTCCTGGAGGAACTCCCGGAGCCCTTCCAGGGGCAGCTTCAGGAGGCGCTCTGGGCGGTGGGCGAGAGTCAGACCCAGAGGGCCCCGCCCTGGGGCCCCCGGGGCCCCCAGGCCAGCGGCTGGGGTCCCGCTGTGCCCAGGAGCGCCGCGGGCAGTGCGCTGGCCGGGGTGGCCCCTGCCCGCTGCTCCACTCGGGGAGCCCCGCTGCACCCGCCTGCCCCGCCGTCCCCCCGCCCCAGGTCTGGGTGCTGCTCAGAGCCCAGGGTCACCGCCCCTGCCCCCCGCCCCCGGCACACCTGGGCTCCCGGGGGCTCACTTACTCCTGTGCACCTTGAGGATGGTATAGGCCATGGCCGTGAGCACCCTCTCCCCATCCAACACGTAGGCATCCCACAGCTTCAGGGTGAGCGAGAAGGGGGTCTAGGGGGACGGCGGGGTGGGAGGAGCGGCCTGAGCAGGGCCCCTGGGGGGCTCGGCTGGGGCTAGGCTAGGCCTGCCATCTGGCCCCCGGCTGCCTGCGACGAGGCCCCGCAGCGCCCGCCCCCCGCCCCCCGCCTCCCCGTGCGTGCCCTCCTCCCAGGGAGATCAGGGACTCCCGGCCGCTCCGGGTTCCGACCCCGGCCAGCACCTCCCGCACCCCTGGGGGCACAGACTCTGCCCGCACTTGACGACAGACACCACGCCTCGAGAGGACCCCAGGCTGGCCGCCCGATGGGCCGAGGGCCCGTCCACACCCCGGGCTGACCCGGCCTCCCCCGGGGGAGCTGAGGCAGAGACGGGCCGCCCCCCGGGACCTCGTCCAG
This sequence comes from Vulpes vulpes, assembly GCF_048418805.1. Classification (NCBI taxonomy): domain Eukaryota; kingdom Metazoa; phylum Chordata; class Mammalia; order Carnivora; family Canidae; genus Vulpes; species Vulpes vulpes. The sequence continues at coordinate 9,822 of NW_027325888.1, forward strand.
GGACCCTCTGGGCTTCTCCAGGACGGGCTGGGCTGCGAGCCTCAGCCTCAGCCTCAGGACCCCGGGGTCGGGCCTGGCTCGTCTGGAGGGTGGGGCTGAGCTGGGCCCTCCCCGGGGGCAGGGGGCAGGTCCGGGAGCGGGGGTCCCGGGGGGGGGGGGCCTCACCCGGCCGAGGAAGCACTGGAGAAACCATTTGGGGCTGTAGATGCCGGTGGACATCTGCTCCTCGTCCTGGCGGGAGGGCAGGGGGTGCTCAGGCCCCACGCCGCGGCCCCTGGAGCCGGGTGGACGCGCTCCCCGCGGCCCAGCCCAGCCCCGAGGGCGCCCCCGGGCCCCAGGGGGAGGAACGTGACCCCAACTCTGGGCAGCTCGGAGGGAGGGCCATGCCCCCCACCCCCTGCCCCGGGCTCCGGGGACGGAGCCTCAGGAGCTCCCACTCGCCCCCACTCGCCATGTGCTTCCTCAGGTCCGGGAGAGCTCTTTGGAGGACCCGCTCGTGATGTCTCTGGAACCTGAGGAGCTTCGGGAAGCCCGGGACGAAGAAGCCTGAGAAGGCCCCAGGCCCCCAAGGTCAGGGCCTCCTCCTGCACCAGGCGGGGTGGGGGGTGTCGGGGCAGGGGCCTCCCCGCCACGCCCTGACCCCCGTGTGCCCACCGCCCTCGGAGCCCTGGCTGGATCCGCTCTTCCCAGAGGGCAGGGCCTGCCTCCCAGGCCGGGGGCGCGGGGCCCGGGGACCCTCGTCCTCACAGAGACCCCGCGGGGCGTGGGCTGGGGGCTGAGGACCGGGCCCGGCTGACCCAGCACCCTCTCTCCTGCGGGGGCCGCCGCGGGGACAGGCGGGTCCCCAGCCCCGAGGGGCAGCGGGTGCAGGCCAAGGGGAGGGTGATGGGCGTGCACGGCCCTCTGCTGTGGGGCTTGGGAGTGAGGCTGGGGGCCCCCGGGAGGGGGAGACGCTGCCCCCTGGGCCCCGTGTGGCCGTGGGCTGGCAGGGGGGCCTGGGGGACAAGCCGGCAGCCCGGCGGGAGGCTGGGGGAGCAACGGGAGTGCGTGCCTGGCCTGCAGACGGTGGGGCGGGTGGCCGTGGCTCCGGGACCCCGAGGCCACCGGGGAGGCGGGGCCCTTGCCCGTGGGGGGGCGAGCTGGGGGGTCCCCGCCTGCCCCCCGGTGCAGCAGCCTGCAGGGAGGCCCTCCTGAGCTCCCCGGCGGGCCCCTACCGTGCATGGAGTGCCGGTCGCCCACCATCAGCTGGGCCAGCGCCCAGAAGGCATCCTCCTCGGGCAGGAACATGAGGAGGACGGCCGCGATCTCGCTCATGCCCTGGCAGTAGCCCACCTCCTGCAAGAGCCAGAGCCCCACGGAGGGCGTGCGCCCCGAGGCCCCCTCTGAGCCCTCCCCGCGGGCGTCAGGCTCCCCCGGCTCCCTCCCAGCCCGGGCTCCCGGAGGGGGCTCCCAGAGGGCGGGGGAGCAGGTGAGGGCCACCCGGACCAGCTGGGGCGCGAGCACCCCGGGCCCCGCTACCGAGCCCTGCGGCCGCCGTGCCAGGATCCCCGTCCTCAGGCCAGCAGGAGGGGCCTCCGTGAGCTGTGCCAGGCTGTAGGGGACCCGCCAGGTCTGGAGAACCCCCAGAGGGCAGGTCGGCGGGGGGGTGGGGGGGCCTGACTGTGGCCCCTGGCAGGTCCCACGAGGGGAGCTGGGCCAGGACACCCCGCGGGGCCGGGGAGCGTGTGAGCTGGGGTCCTCGGGGACCCTTCTGGAATGCGCCGTGGAAGGGGGCGGCCTCCTGGGCGCCTCGGCCTCGTTCCCTTCGGGGGAGTGGGAGCCTTCCCCGCCCGGGCTCTCGTCGGTAGTGCCGTCTGTCAGGGTCCAGACCCGAGCTCTAGGACGGCCGCGGTGCACGCGGGGGCCCCGGGCAGCCCCGGCCCTCGGGCACGCAGGCCCTGCCTCCCCTGGGAGGTCTGCACCCCGCCCCCTGCCCGTCCCGGAGGAGAGAGACCCTCCCCGGCATCTCGGGGGCCGTGGAGCCGGGGCCATAACTGTGAGTCCCGCTGGTCACCACCACTCAGGACAAGGCCGCCCGCGGGGCAGGAGGCGGGGGCAGGGACACTCACCGTGTCGTACAGCGAGTAGGCTGCCAGTACGCAGAACAGGGCTCGCTGCCTAGGAGGGGGGACAGCGGGGGGCTCTGCTCAGTCAGCCCCCGCCCAGCGAGGCCGCCGAGGTGCCGACACCGGCCCCGCAGGCCCCGCGGCCCGCAGGGCCCCTCCGCGGGGGCCGATCTCCGGGGTCAGGTCTGCGCACGGGGACAGGCGGCGACCTCACACGTGCAGCGTGCCGGGGGTTCAGTGCACCCTGGGGTGTCCGACGCCTCCGAGCGGCTCCCGCCGTGGGGTGTGCAGCTCCGGGCTCCCCCAGCGCCGCCAGCGCCCCGGGCCTCCAGCCCTGGAGCGGCCCCCCCCCCCCCCCCCGCACGCCCCCATGGGAGCCAGCGCTCCCCCTGCCCCGGTCCCCGCAGCCCCTGACGCCTCTCCTCCGCTGCCCTGGCCTGGCCCGGCCCCGTGTCCCGGGAACACCACCAGCCCCACGTGACCCCTGCCCCGAGCCCACGCAGCCGGGGCATCCGTGGCCCTGAGCGCACCCCCAGGTCTTCCCAGGTGTCCCTGGGCTGGACTCTGTGGGGGGCACCCCGGGCCCGCCCATCCCAGAGCATCTCGGGGCTCCAGGTCTGAGCCGCCGTGAGGAGAGCAGGGAACGTCGTGCAGGTGTGACCCCGATACAGGCTGCGAACCCCTGGGGTCACTATCTGAGCACGGGGGGGTACGGGGTGCGGCCCCCTCAGCGCTGCCAGGAGCCGCCCGATGCCCCCCGCACGGCGGCCTGAGTCTGCACCCCGGCTCCGCGGCCCCCGGGCCCGGGCTGCTGGAGGCCGGCTCCCCCCGGGCCGGGGGTCACAGGTCAGCCTGACCCGGCCGCGCTCTGAGGGCCGCGGGGGCCCCGGGGGGCAGCAGGTTCCCTGCAGGGAGGAGCACCGAGTTCTCGTGGGGAGACGGTCCGAGCGGCCCGCCCGGGAAGCCCAGCCACCCATGCCTGGCGTATCCCCAGCCCCGCCCCTGGCGCCCCTGCAGGTCACCCCAGGGGTCCCGGGCTCCCACACACCCCGCCCGCTGCACACACAGGTAGCTGCACCCTATGCTCCACCCACCTGCAAGCCCCTGTCGGGGGGCTCCCTGCCTTCCCCACCTCCCCGCGGCCCCTGGGGACTCTGCGGGACACCCGGGCTTCTGACGGGAGCAGGCCGTCCAGAGAACCCCAAGGTGGCCGGGGAGGCTGAGCATGTCCCACAGGGGGCAGCTGCACCGCGTCCTCGTGGGGGTGGGGTGGGGTGGGGGTGGGGGCGGGACCGATAGTGTAGGGGTGGGGGTCTGGGGTTGTGGGGGATGGCGTGGGGGGTGATGCAGGGGGATGGCGTGGGGGCGGTGGGTGAGGGGATGGGGTGGGGGGCTGCGGACACAGGGCACCCCCTTCTCTAAGGTGCACACGGAGACGTCTACAGATAAAGGCGACCCCAGTCTGGGGTTTGCTGTGACCCCTGCCCCTGCCCCTGGGGCCCCGTGTGCTCCGCGCAGGGCCTGCCTGGACCGGGGCGGCGTCATGCCGTGTGTGCTCACCAAGTGCAAATTGTCTAAAACAAAATGCCCAGAATTCAGAAGTACATAAAGCACCGGAGGGTGGGTGTCACCCTGACCTGTCCGACCCTCGTCGGGTCCACGTGTCCCGGTCCAGCCGCGGCCATGCACCCTGGCCCCAGGTCCCCTTCGTGCCCCCCACGCCCCCACCCCGGCCCCCTGCTCTTCACGGGGCCGCCCCTCACCCCCTTGGGGTTCAGCTCAGACGGTGACCCCTGGAGGCCCCGTCCTGCGGCCTCCCCATCCCCGAGACCCTGGGGTTGGGGGCACGGGGGTCATCCCCAGCACCCTACCACGTGGCAGTGTGTTGTTTGCTGCCGTCGCTCCCCCCGGCCTCGGAGACCCCGTGTCCCCAGCACAGAAGCCCCCGGGCCTCTCCCAGGCCGGGCCCCCGACCCCCGAACCCCGCTGGCCCAGCAGCCTCACCCGACCCCGTAGCGGTCCCAGAACATGGTGTGACTGCGGAACGTGCGGTTGACGTCCAGGTCGATCTGCACGATGTCCCGGGAGGAGACCAGGGCCGCCTCCTTCATTGCCTGCGGGGAGACCCCGGGAGGAGGAGCCGGCGTCAGGGACACAGACCCCGACCTGTCAGCAGCTGCCGTCCTGGGCAGGGAGCCCCGGGGCCACCACGGGAGTGTGTCCTGCAGGAACCTCCACCCTTCCCCTGGGAGGCCGGGGACGGCGGGAGTGCCCACCGTGCCCGCGGGGCCTGCGTGAGGGCCTGTGCCCAGCTGTCGTGGGCAGGGAGGGGACTGAGGGTCAGCCCTGGACAGGGAGGGGACGTGGAGGATCAGCCCGGGTGGGGAGGGGACACGGGAGTTCAGCCCCGGGTGGGGAGGGGTCACGGAGGGTCAGCCCTGGGCAGGGAGGGGACCGAGGGTCCACGGGGAGTAGACGGGTCGGGTCCCACCTGGTATTTCCCGGCATTGCTGGCCTTAACCTGGTCGACGTTCAGCAATCGCAGCCACACCTGTCCCCGCACCTGGGGCGGGACCCCCTTGTACACCCGGCGTCGCAGCTGCGGGGAGGAAGGCAGTGCTGGTGAGAGGGGCCCAGGGCGGCCCCTTGGAGCCCAGGGAACACGAGGCATCTAGAAGGTTCCGGCGTCGGCTCCAGGGTGTCTGCAGAGAGGCTGGGTCTCCCTGGATCTGGGCCCCCCCCAACCCCCCCCGTCCCCCGCGAGGAGCAGGGACCCTGGCCCCGACCTGACGCTCCCCCACCGCCGTCCCGGGGCCTGGGGAGGGAGGCCCGGGCTCCCAGCAGACTCTCCCCAGGCAGGGGGCTCCCCCGAGGACGGGGCAGGAGGACACTGAGGGCGGCCCCCCAGCCCCGTCAGGACGGAGAGCCCTCGGGGGCACCCAGCGCCCCACCTTCTCGCTGGGGAGGTAGTGGTCCCATCGCTTGAGCATTTTTATCCATTTGTCCGCGCGCCGGGTCTCCTGGCGGAGTTTCTGGGAGAGGACAGGCGGGGGCCGCAGGTGAGGCTCCCGCCGCGGGAGGTGGGCGCTCGGGCCGCGTCCAGTGCCCCGCGGGACCCGGAGGAGCCAGGAAGGCACAGGGCCCCCCGCGGACCGCGGCTCCGGGTCTCGGGTGCGTTCCCGGCGGCCCGTGCAGCGCTGGGACGGGGGACTGGGGAGACGCCCGGGGATGTCCTGGGGGACGCGGTGCAGACAGCTGGCCCCAGCTCCCCCCCCACGTCCTGCCCGGGGCCCAGGACGGGCTCTCACCTTGGCCTCGCGGGGGCTGGGGTCGGGCAGCTCCCTGTCCCTGGAAGGCAGGAGACGCAGAGCCCTGAGGCCCCGGCCCCACAGCCACACACACACACACACACCCCGTCTGCACCCAGCGTCCTGGGGAGGGCAGGGCTCCCCCGGGGAGGGCAGGGGCTGCCAGCGGCCTGAGGGCGGGCGGGGGCGGCGTCTGGGGGGTCTGAGGAGGGTGTTTGCCGGTGGTGGGCTGGGCGGGGACCCCTCGGCGCCCCCAGGGGGTGACCTGCCCCCCTCCTCGATGGACCAGCCCGAGAGCTGTCAGCGTGGCCCGGGTGCCCCGTGACCGTCCCGCTGAGGTCCCCCCGCCTCCCCAGGGCCTGACTGCCCAGCGTCCAGCCGGCCTCCCCCTGCCCCCTGGCCGTCCCCCTGCTGTCCCCGGGCTCCCCTCTCTGCTGTCCCCTCTGCCACCCTGGCCCATTTCACCTCCCGTCCTGTCGGAGCCCCTGAGCACGACCACCCCTGAGCCATCCCAGCAGACACTGGGCCGTGAGCAGGGCCGAGGGGGCCCCACCTGGGGTCTCCAGCGTCCGTCAGGTTCTCGTGGGGCTGTTGACCCATCAGCCTCGTCCCCTGCGACCTAGGCCACTGGGCTGTCCCCTCCCTCCTTCCCGCCCAGGGCAGCCCCCTCCTCCTCTTGCCTCCTCCTGCCTGGTCGGGGCCTCCCTCTGCGGCCCCCCCCCCCCCCCTGCGCTGGCCTGGTCCCCGGCATCCACCTGCAGCCCCGCAACAGCCTTCGGGTGTGGGCGAGAGCACCCCTGCGGACTCGGCCCAGACCAGGCCGTCCCCCTACGGAGAGCACGCCCCGGCCCCAGAGCCCCTCACGGGCGGGATCCCCTGCTGAAGGGACTGGACACCCCACCCCACCACCACCCCCGGATGCAGCAGGCTGACACCTGGGCCTGCCCAAAGCAGGCGTGGGGGCCCCTCCTCTGAGTGTCCAGGGGCCTCCCCCGGGCCCAGCTCCCTTCCTGCCCACGTCCCGGGTCGGCCTCCGGGGTGTCTCAGCTGCAACCCAGCGCAGACATGGCCCTCAGAGGGCTCCAGGGGACCAGGTCCCGACCTGGGGGCGGGGGGGTCAGCCTCCAGAGAGGTGTTCCTGCAAAGGCCACCCGCCCTGGGATGGATGAGGGGTGTCCAGGGGACTCACTGCAGAAAGCCCTGGTGGTCGGCGACCTTGCACAGTGACAGGTCCTGCGGAGACCCTGCTTGGGGCGCCTGCAACAGAGGGGGGCTCCGTGGTGGGGACCGATCAGAGCAGGGGAGTGGGGACAGAGACAGGAGGGAGCAGAAGGGCTCCTCCCTCCCCTGGATCCTGAGGGAGCGCCGACCCTCTGAGATTGGCCGGGCGCCAGAGTGGGCGCAGCCTGGCAGCCTCACCTGCTTCTGTCTATCAGTGACGATCCCCCCCTGGGCCTCACCCGGACCCGGCGACTGTGGTCCCCACCTGGGCCTCACTTGACCTGGTGACTCTGATCCCTACCTGGCCCTCACCCAGGCCTGGTGACTCTAGTCCCCAACTGGGCTTCACCCAGGTGACTCTGGTCTCCACCTGAGCCTCATGTGGATCTGCGACTGTGGTCCCCACCTTGGCCTCACCTGAACCTGGTGACTCTGGTCCCCACCTGGGCTCACCTGGACCTGGTAGCTGTGGTCTTCATCTGGACCTGGTGACTCTGGTCCCCACCCGGGCCTCACCTGTACCTGGTGCCTGGGCTCCTCCGCTACCAATGACGAGGATCCAGGATGGACCCTTAGTTGCTACTGACACCGGGACCATCCCCAGGGTCTCACTTGTTCCTGGTGACTGTGGTCCTTGCCTGGGCTGACCTGGCTCATCCTTGGCTCTGATCCCCTCTTGAGCCTCCCCTGCTCTTGCAGGTACGGTCCCCCCTGTCGTGGGTGTGTAGTGTCTATGGTCCCTTCTGGGCCTCACCTGATGGTACTGGGCCACGATATTGGCCCTTTGCAAGGCCAGCAGGGTCTCCGGGTCCTCCTGCATCGTGCTGCAATCCAAACACATCCAAGGATGACGGCGCGTGAGAACCTTCCGAGGACACATGCGTCCGGGTGCTCCCCGTGGGCGGGCGCCCCTCTGTCTGACCGGAGCCGGAGACAACCCCGTAGCCCCGAGGGGCACAGGCATCACACACGGGCCCTCGCTGCCTGTCTGTCTGTCCGTCGCCCACCGACAGTCCACCTTCCCAGCCACTGTCCCAGGGCACGCCGTCACGCTGGGGTCACAGAGCGCTCCCACCCCGGTATCAGGAGCACACGGGCGGGGGACCCAGGGGCTCCGGGGAACTGCCCACCTGATGCTCGGGGGTGACGTCTCCCAGCCCGGGGCCGGCGCAGAGATGGTGGTGGGTGGGCCGGCCAGCGAGTGTCCCTGCGGGCTTGGGGGGGCGGGGGGGCGGGAATGGAAGGTTTCTCCGAGATTCCACAAGCACACGACCAAGGGGAGAAAGCGACGGACTGGACTTCATCAAAACTAAAACCTGATGCCAGCAAGAGTGCGACCGAACTCCCCACCCTGAGGGCAGCGATGTGTGAATAGCCTGAGGGGGGCCCTGGGGGAGCACGAGGGACTCCACGTTCTTTGGAGCCTGAAGAGCAAGCCTGCTCACGGGCCAGGGGGACCCAGCGGGCACAGGGCGGGATGGGGGGGTGACAGTCACCCCTGTCGGGGTCCATGCGTCTAGGACATGCTGGAAAGGTCATGGCTTGGGTGCCTGCACAGCAGAGGGCTTACAGGGGAGCGGGGGTCCCGGGGGAGCTGCCTGAGTTCCGACTGCAGCCTCCTTCCCTGGACGGGGGGCAGCAGGGTGGCCGCTCTCACCCCGTGGGGCTGTGGAAGGGCTGTGGGAGCTGCTCACGGTCATCGCATGGGGGTCGGGGTGTTGTGGACCCCAGCGCGGGAGGCCTGTGCCCCCACCCGGATCCACAGGCCCCACTGTGGCCCGCGGGGATCAGGGATCAGCTGCCACTCACCTGTGACCTGTCGCTGTGTGGGCGCCTCCTCTTTATGCACTGGGGTACTGGGGAGTGTGGGAGGGTGGGGGTACTGGGGAGAGTGGGAGTAGCGGGGTACTGGGGAGAGTGGGAGGGTGGGGGTACTGGGGAGAGTGGGAGGGTGGGGGTACTGGGGAGAGTGGGAGTAGCGGGGTACTGGGGAGAGTGGGAGGGTGGGGGTACTGAGGAGAGACGAGTCCTGGGCTACTGGGGAGAGCAGGAGAGTCGGGTCGCTGCGAGCCAGATCCGGAGCACCGGTGCCTCCGAAGGTCTGCGGACGCAGAGTGGGCACCAGGCAGCGGTGGAACCCGGGGGCACCACAGTTCCGCCCAGAGCGGGGTCCCGCATCATCACTGTGGGCAGGCGGGGTCCAATCAGCACTCAGCCCTCACCCTGGTGGCCGAGGGTCCCGGGGGAGGGTCCTGTCCCCACGCCGGGCGGGAAGGCGATGCAGGCAGCCTCCCGCATCCTCAGTTCCCATCCTCGGGCCCTGCAGGCCTCCCGCCCTTCAAGGCAGACTGGGGGTCACAGATGCCCCCCTCCGCCCCCCAGGGTTCACAGCGTGGGGTTGCAGTTAGGAGCATTTGAGGGGCTCCTGGGTGGTTCCGTCCGTCGGTTCCACGTCGACTCTTGAGTTTGGCTCAAGCCAGGATCTCCAGGTTGTGGCGTGGAGCCTCGGGTGGGGCTCGGTCTCCGGTGGGTGAGGAGTCCGCTCCAGGTTCCCCCTGTCCCTCCGCCCCTGCCCCCCGCACCGTCTCCCAAGTACATCTTCTAAACATTAACATGAAGACACGTGAGCATCTGGATCCCCTCTGCAGAGGCGCCTTCGTGTGCGTCACGACCGTGTAAATGCCTTTCACGGACCCACCGGGATTCCCACCGGAAACCCCTTTTCCTTGGTATCTATTGAAGTGCCGTCGACACCCAAGGGGACAGTAGCTTCAGGGCTACAGCTGGCGACTTGACAATTCTGTGCCTCGCTCAGCTCTCCCCGCGAGAAGCGGCGTCACCGTCTGTCCCCGTACCGAGTTGTCCCCACGGTCCTGACTCTATTGCCAGGCCGTACTCTCTAAATTTCCGGGATTCCTTTATTTAGAACCACACGCTTGTAGCTTTCCCTATTTGTTCATCCACGTTGCCCACCTGCCCCCCGCGGCCCCTCCGATCACTCAGCACGATCCATCCCGTTAACCAGAGAAAGGACATGGGGCGGCCCGGGGCGGAGGGGGGCGGCGGGGCTCAGCGCTTCAGCGCCTGCCTTCCCTTCGGCCCAGGGCGTGATCCTGGAGTCCCGGGATCGAGTCCCACATCGGGCTCCCTGCACGGAGCCTTCTTCTCCCTCTGCCCGTGTCTCTGCTCTCTCTCTCTCTCTCTCTCTCTCTCTCTCTCTCTCTCTCTCTCGTCTCTCGGTGTCTCTCAAGGATATATAAATAAAATCTTTAAAAAAACAACAAAAACAAAGAGAAAGGAGACGATCCCCTCAAGAGTCGCAGAAAACGCATTTGACAGAACAAAGCATGAAAAGCACAGGGGGTTTTAGGAAAGGTCTGTCAACAGAGGAGAGGCCGCGTAGGAAGGCCCGCAGCTGACGTCATCCCCGAGGGTGACGACCTGAAATCGTCTCCCCCGAGAGCAGGAACAAGCCACGGAGGTGCCCTCTCAGCGCTGGGAGTCCCACGTAGTCAACAGACGGGAAACAGCCGTGTGGGGGTCGCGTCCACGCCCACAGGGGCCCGGCCTCCTCAGGACCCGCGGGGAGGCTTCCGGGTCAGGGTCAGGGTCAGGGTCAGGGTCAGGGTTAGGGTTAGGGTTAGGGTTGGCATATTGTGCTTAGCATAATACTCTTTCTAGGCTTTAATACTTCTTTAAATGTTTCATAGAATTCACTCATGAAGCCATCTGGTCGTGGACTTCTGCGTTTTGGGAATTTTTTTTCTATTACTCAACAGCTTCGCTGAGAATTGGTCTATTCAAATTTTCTATTTCTCTATGTGTCAGTTTTGGTAGGTTATATATTTTCTAGGAATTTAGCCACACACAAAAGTAAAATCAAAAACTAGAAATTTCATTCTTTGGCTTGTGTCTATCCAGTTTTTCCAACACCATTTGTAGATTTTTTTCCCCACTGGATATTCTTTCCAGCTTTATCAAGGATTAAACGACGACATAGTTGTGGGTTCATTTCTGGGAGGTCTGCTCTGTGCTCTTGGTCTGTGTGTCCGTTGTCGTGCCAGGACCGTACTGTCTTCATCACAACAGTTTTGTGACATAACTGGAAATCTAGCGATGTGAAGCTTCCTACTTTGCTTTTCTTTTGCAAGGCTGCTTCGCCTGTCTGGGGTCTTTTGAGGTTCCATGCAAAGTTGAAGATCATTTATCTTAGCTCTGTGAGAAATGCTGGGGGCATTTTGATAGGGTTTATAGGAATGTCTGGGCTGCTCTCGGTTGTGAAGACACTTCGTACCCTTTCAGTCCACGAGTGTGGAGTGTCTCTTCCCGTTTCTTTGTGTCATCGATTTCTTTCCATCATCGTCTTCAGAGTAAGTTTTTATAGCTGTTTCCTTAGGTTTTTTCTTAAGTATAATACTATTTTTTGTTTCATTTTAAGTTTATTTTTATTAATGTCTTAGTTTCTCTTTTTCTTACCTTCTTACTGAGGTATAGGAATGCAACAGAATTCTGTGCATTAATTATGTATCCTGTGACTTTACTGAATTCATTTACCGGTTCTAACGTTTTTTTGTTTGTTCATTTTTGTAGTTTTCTATATATAGTGTCATGGTGTCCATTTCTTGTAGGTTGTCCTATTGGCATATAGTTTCTGATGTGCCATCAAGCCCTCTTGTCTCCACCGTTTCTGTCAGAACCCTGCGTTCACCCTGCCTGTGTCCGAGTTTTGTTTTGTTTTGTTTTTTTTCTTTTTATCTCGGACAAGTGACTGAGTTTCAAACCTCCAAGTTTTAGGGGCTGCCCTGGGGGAGACCCGTGCTCCTCCCGCCCGGGAGGGTCTCCTCCCACTTCTGGCCTTTGCTGGCCCGGCCCAGGGACGCGGCCCCGTGACCGCACAGGGGTTTGCAGTTTGTGGCCACACAGGGCAGACAGCTGGCCCTAGTCCCGCGGCCCTCGGCCGGGGTCCCCGCTCCTGGGCCTGGGAACCGTTGGCGCCACCGCCCTTGGGACCCCGGGGACCCTGAGCCCACCCTGTCGCTCCAGGGGCCGCCCCCCACTTCGCCTCCCGAGCACCGTCGAGGCCGGCGTGTCCCCCCCTCTAGCAGACTTCTGGAAGTTCTGACTTTGTGCTCTGCTGCTTCTAATAGTGTGCGTAGACCCGTCAGCTGGCTCCCTGCCCCTGTGGGATCCGGGGCTGTGTCTCCCCCAGACCGACTGACTGATTTTCTTTTTAAGATTTTATTTTTCTGTCATCTCTACACCCACATGGGGCTTGAACTCTCCGCCCCAAGAACAAGAGTCGCGTGTTCTTACCAACCACCCCAACCACCCCGAGAGCGGCCAGGCTCCCTTTGATTGATTGACAGGTAGTAACTGAAGCCGACGTGCTGCCTGTGTCGTGTCAGGGCAGAAACTGAGCCCCGGCGTCGAGGTGCGGTGGAGTCATTGGGACCTTGGTCGATGTTAAAGAAAGCGGAGCCTCCCCGGGAGCCCCGGGAGCCCAGGGAGCGGGGCCCACACACGTGACAAGTTGGCCGTTTCCTTGACCAGGAGTCATTGGGCTGGCTGCCGATTTATTTGAGTTGCTGTTCGACGGCGAAGGTCGTTCTAGGATGGGGACACAGCGAGAACGTTCCGGGTTCTTGCGGGTTCGGAGGTAGCTAAAGCTCCCCCGTCGTGGACTCGATGTCCCAGCTGGGTGCAGAGATAGGCGAGCCAGCAAAGAGATGAGAAACATGGCCCTGGGGTGCCTGGCCGGCCTGGTCGGGGGACCTTGATGTCAGGACTGTGAGCTGGAACTCCGTGTTGGGTGTAGAGAGGACATAAACGTAAAACCTTTAACAAACAATAAATGGATGAACTAAGACAGCGTGACGTGGAAGGGGAGTGCTCGCTTCAGGACAAACCTCAGAGCGGACCATGTCTAGCCTGCGACCTGTTCTTGATGGCCCCGCTCGCTCTCCCGGGCCCAGATGACGGGGTCCCCCACGAGGGACGGTCCCGCCCGAGTGGGAGTGGGCCTCCTTCCCCGTAAGGCCCGTGCCTCCCCTCGTTCTGCAGGACAGAAGAGCCGGGAAGGCACGAGCTCGGGGGGATCAGCATAAACCTCGGCGATGGTCCTTCCCGATCCCGGGAGCCAGAGCTCGGCCTCCTTTTGGGACCCGACGTCCTAAAGAAGCCCGTGTGGTCAGTGGCTCGGATGCAGGGCGGAGGCCGACGGAGAATCAGGAAGAGCAAAATGGGGCGGGGGGGAACCAGAAGCTGAAGGAGAGGGGGACAGCTGTCAGCATCGGGAGCCTTCGCGGGGACCCGGCGTCCTTTCCCAGGAGGGGCCCCCCTCTGTAGGGTGCTTCCCGCCGCCCCGCGCTCCCCGTGGGCACCCGCAGGCGCATCCCCGGGCCTCCAGCGCCTCTGCAGCCGTGGTCTGGAGCGTCCTCCGTGTGTCCTACCGGGGACCCCAGCGTCACGTCTGTAACCGTCCGGCTGCTGTCTGACAACAGTCGGGGGATTCCGACGTTTGTTGGGTTTGGGGTGTGTGCCTGTCTGTCGCCGTGCCGCGATCTGATCCTCGGGCCGCGTCGTCCTGACGCCGAAACGGTTGAAACACCATCATTTCCGGTGCTGGCGCTGGGCGGCTAGCTGGGTTCTCCCGGCCGACCCGGGCCCCCTCGTGCCGTCCCGTGCCGTCCCGTGCCGTCCCGTCCCGCCGGGGGGTCGGCTGAGCTGGAAGGTCCGGCTCGGCCACATTCCCGTGGGTGGCAGCGGGTCCCCGCCGAGCGCCGGCCGCTTCTCTTCTCCCCGATGCCTCTCCAGCGGGGAGCCAGACCTCGGGGCCGCCCTGGGGGGAGCTCCTGAGGGGCCGGCTGCCCGTGGGGGGAGCCCTGGGGCTGCCTGTGTGTGTGTGTGTGTGTGTGGGAGTCGGGGTGGGGACGGGGCCGGGGTCCCTCGGTCCCCTGCGCTGCCTGCCCCCAGGCCGAGCCCCGCGCTCACCCAGCCCCTACTCTCCAGGGCGTGCAGGGTGCCCTCCACACTCTGGTGCGAGGGATCCAGCAGCACCGGGTGTGCACGCTGAGCCCGCCCGGTGAGGGTGGCCCAGGTGTGAGAGCTGCAAGGGCCTGCTGTCCTGACGTCCGCTCCGGGGCCACGCTGACCGCCCCGCGGGCCCTCTGTGCCCCAGGCGCACAGGCCCGGGGCGGGGAGGGGAGGAAGCGCCCCGGAGCCCGGGCAGCCCAGGCCCCCTGGACAGAGGGGGCACAGACCTCCCAGGGCGCTTAGCACAGACCCTGGTGACCTGAGGCTCCCCGGCTGTCACTCTGTCCCAGGGCCCGTCCTGGCCGCGGGCGCAGGCTGAGTCGCAGTAGAGTCTGCGGGGTCCTGACCCTGGCGTCTGGCCGCCCCGGGAAGGCACGTGGGGACGTCAGCTGTGTGTGCCTGGCGGCGCCCCCGCAGGGGCTGGTCGGGGCCTGGGCGGCGCCCCCTCCTCCTCTCTGGGGGTGTCTCCGCACCCCGTGCACAGAGCTCCGGGAGACGCAGAAACGAGCCGGCCGTGCCCTCTCACACAACAACACTTTATTGAACTTGCAACAGCAAACAGGGGCTCAGAGCCGAGGGTGCGCGCCTTCCCCTGGGAGACCTTCCTGTCCTTAGAGGAAAGCGGGAATCCCACAGGGGTGCGGGTGCTGGAGTCGTCCCCCGCCTGGGAGCCTGTGCGGACTCGACTCCGGGTGGGGGCGCGTGTCCTGAGGTCGGGGCGGTGAGAGGCGGTTCTGGGGGCGGCAGGGCTGACGTGGACCTGCGGCCCATGGGCTCCTGCGCTGGGTCCCCGCAGGGCAGCTGGACCCCGGCCTCGGGCCCCCTGGGGCCGGGTGACTGACTGCTGGAGCCCCAGCGCGTGGAGGAGCCTGCCTCCTCGTGTGGGTGTGGGTGTGGGTGGGGGTGGGGGTGGGGGTGTGGGTGGGGCCCACGGGCCTGCCCCCGCTGCCCTGCCCTGGGGTGTCCCGGGATCCCCAGGGCTGCCCTAGGTCAGCGACCTGGGTCTGTGGGGCACGCCCAGGGCCCAGGAGGCCACATCCTGCTGTGAGAGGGCTCGCTCGGCCCGGGGCCAGAACGCAGGCCTGGCCAGGGCCCCGGGGCGCTGGATCCCATTAGCGCTGGGCCTGGGGCAGGCGCTCGAGTCGCCCCTGCCCCCACAGAGCCCGGGGCCAGGCCAGCCCAGGTCCCTCTGGGTCAGGGGCTGGTGTCCCGTGCGGGCGGTGCCGCCCT
>NW_027325889.1:0-24510 GCF_048418805.1 Vulpes vulpes
CACCCAACAGCATTCCAAAAGTGTTTAGGGAGTCCCTACCCTATGTTAGGTGCTGGGGATTACATTACAGCAGCAAACATCAACATTCCTGCTCTCATGGAGCTCACAGTCTACGGCGGTGTTAAATGTTATATTATTTACTGCAGCAAAAGCTGATGGGTAGCTTAAATATGCAAAAATAAAGGAAGGGTTAATTAATGAAATATTATGCCACCATTAAGAATTTTACCCACAGAAAAATTTCAATAACAGTGAAATGATCGTAGAATTTAGGGGATATAATTACAGGTCATTTAAATTTTCTTTAGATCTCTATTTTCTTTCCTAAATTAATTTTTAAGTCAGAAATTCCTTGCCTACATCTAATCAAATGTCAGAAGTTTTTCAAATTATCTACATTTTGTATTGACTTAATGAAGGCAATGTGATACACCTTCATGTCATAAAAAACATTTTTAATGAAGGGACAGTATCACCACAAGTATCCACTTCTAATCACCTTTCTAATTACTTTCTAAAAAGTCCTTAAATTATGCTTAGTTTTCACTTGCTCGGGTAAAATTTAAAAACTGAAATTTTCATTTGGAGTTAACGTACCACATCATCAGCTTAAAATAACTACTTATAAAAACAAAGAAACATGATAGATGCAAATCATTTTTATGAGGAAAGTCCCTAAAGAAGACTCCTCTTCTCCAGTTTCTTTCTCCAGAGAAATAATGATAACTCAGAGAATGGGCTGCTGCTGAGCACAGGCTCTTTAATGTTAACTACCGTTAGTGCATTAATGATAAATACACGCAATTTCTTAATAGTTTTAAGATCTTTAAAACTGGGGTATGTCTTACTATCTGTGGCATCTTAGCAATGAGTCTGGGTTGGGACAGGCGAGGTTTTTTGTCTTCCGGAGTAGTGTATTGAACACTGGCACATTTCACGGTGCACAGCATCTTAGATTCAATGAAAATAGATGTTCGCTCAAAGCTGGTAAAGTGTGGTCTTAAAATCCAACTCAAAAGCAGCTATTTTTATTTTTTTTTAAGATTTTATTTATTTATTTGAGAGAGAGAGAGCACAAGCAGGGGGTAGGGGTAGAGAGAGAGGGAGAAGTAGACTCCCCATTGAGCAGGGAGCCTGATGCAGGGCTCGATCCCAGAACCCCGGGATCAGGACATGAGCCGAAGGCAGATGCTTAACCGACTGAGACACCCCGGCACCCCAAGGCAGCTACATTTAGTGTGTAAATATAATAAGGGATTGTGACCATTGTGTTTGGCTGCAGGTCAGTGACGCTGGAGGCCCACGTTCCATGGAGCAGGCCAACAAATGCAGAGGGAAGGAAGTGGAGGTGAGGAATGCAGTGTCCCCAGCACAGCGGGGAGAAAAGGAAGGGGGGAGAGGTGGTGCCTCAGAAAGAAGGTGGTGGGTGCCCCGTGTCCAGTTCCACGGTCAGCGCCATGTGCTGGGCTCTGCGACCCACCCACTGTAAGTACAGTTTGGTTTTGTGCTGGCTTAAGGGCAAACTTTCAGCAGGCTCCAGCATTTAGAAGACTTTAGTTTTTTGGGGGAGGGTTTGTTGTTGTTTATTTTTTTAAAGGTTTTATTTATTCATGAGAGAGAGAGAGACAGGTAGAGGCAGAGGCAGAAGCAGGCTCCATGCAGGGAGCCCGATATGGGACTCGATCCCGGGACTCCAGGATCAGGCCCTGGGCCGAAGGCAGGCACTCAAACGCTGAGCCCTCCCAGGAATCCCCTTTAGAAGACTTTCAAACTAGCAGGTGCAGAGCAGCGAAAGCCAGCCAGGGCTACAAACCACCACAAAAACAGCCAGGCTTGGAAGAGGGGGCCTGATTAGGGGAGTGCAGTCAGCTGAAGCCACCCCCTGCACCAGCTGAGAGGGGCAGAGGGTCAGCAGGGGATGACAGGAGAGAGGAAGGGGGAACACGAGGCCCACCAATGGCAGGGCCCCCCGCAGCCACCTGAGAAGGCTGAGGGGAGCACAGGGTGGCAGGCTTTGTACAGGTGCTAGGGAGACACGGCAGGAGGCGGAAGGAAGTCTGAGCTTGTCTGCGGGTGGAGGACACAAAAAGCAGCCACAGGGCACCTGGTCACACCAGAGAAGCTCAGTCATCCCAACCTGGACCCCTCGTGATGCCACCTGGAGGGTGCAGCATTAAGAACACGGGCCCCTTGGTCACACTCAGTTCAACACTCATTCAGTCATTCCACTGGCATCATCCCCTCCCCTCCTCCCACCCCCACGGACCACAGCCTGCCCCGCAAGGGGAGCCTCTATGTTCCGCACAAATGGGACAGGCTGCAGTCCTGGAGGAGGGAGGCCAGAGGGCCTGGCGGACGGAGGTGGGCCAAACCAGAGCCAGGCCCTGCCGTCGTGCCCGTGGTCCTCGCAAGCACCAGACCAAAGAAACAACATCCCAGGATGCCAGCTCTGAGCTTTCTCTAGTAATAGGTCCAGAGCTAACCAAGAAGGACAGAGGATCAGTGCAGTTGACAAAGCTGTACAGGATTTCCAATTTCCCTTTATGACTACCATTTCTGAAGCACCTGCCATATGTGAGGCTTTCTCCTGGCTACCTTGACATAAGTCACCTCACTTAAGCCTCCAATAATCCAGGGAGACACATGTGATTATTCCCATTCAATGGGTGATGGCTGTATGATCAGAGAATTTTGCTGATTTTACACAGATTTCAATATTGGGGCACAGGTTTGCTTGTTATAAATAACAAATATGATGGGCCAAGAGATTTCGTCCAACTTGCTGATTATTATGTTATTGTTGTTATTTTTAAACTCAGATCATTTTAGAACTAGAATTTTTTAATGACAGGAAAGCTTTTTATTGCTGGAAAATTCTAAGAGTGCACACTCTCTCTCTCAGGAAAAGCGGCATTCGTTTACATCTTTCTGGCTGACAACCACCCACGACATTCATACATGCTCCACCTGAACGGCTCTTCCTGCCCCTGCCCCATGCCATCCCTCAAGATGGGCATCTTCTAGCACTCCACAGAACAAAATATTTATAATTTCCTATATGCTTCACTGTTTTCCTCTCTAGGTGGTATACTCATTATAGATCTATAACCCTGACATCTGACATGATGCCATCATCAACAAGTACACACAAAAATGCTTCTGTGGGATGTCTGCATGGCTGTGTCGGTTAAGCATCCGACTCTTGATTTTGGCTCAGGCAGGTCATGATCTTGGGGTTATGGGATCAAGCCCCGCTTCAGGTTCCATGCTTAGCACGGAGCCCGCTTGTCCCTCTCCCTCTGCTCCTCTCCTTGTACTCTCTCTCTCTCTCTCAAATACATAAAATCTCTTTTAAAAAATGCTTGTGGATTCAACATGTGAATAAATTAAACTATGGACCAACACAAAATGGCCAAGAAAGATTATTTCTAAGTAGGAGGAGGAAGCAACAAGTCTATCCGTCTTCCTGCATCTCCCTTCCCAAAAATAAATGGGAAATATCTGAAATTATAACTTCAAATTCTGATCAAACACCTTTAGACAAATGTTTATGAAAACTGCTGCAGAAATTGGCAAAGGAATATTTTGTTTTGGCTAAAAACTGACATCATGATTAAAAGGACGGACTCAAAGTAAAATTCCATTTTGGCTTTGCTCTTTCTATTTTTGGCTGGAGTTAAGACATGAACGAAGAAATTTTCCTGGGAGGAATAAGGTTGGCTTTCTCTGATAAAATATTCTATCAACAGTTTCCACTTCTATTAGTGTCCTCTGCTTACAGGAGCTCCAAGAACTTAACCGAACATCATTCTTCCATTTTTTAATTGACAAAGATTGGTAATACAGCCCGTCCCTAACCTTCAATCCCAAAGGAGTCATAATGACAGCTTCTCATTCGCAGAGATCAATACAGAATATACCTGACATTTTCTATCAAGTTATTGCTTAACACTTTACATTAATTCAACAAAGATTCATCAAGTACCTACAATGTGCACACTCATGTACAGAAAACCAAGCACTGTCATGGCCCTCAAATTTCTTTGGGGGAGAGAGGAGAAACCAGAGTGCTCCAGGCCTCCTGGCTCATTCCAAGGGGGAGACCGGGCAGTTTGGGAAAAGAACCCAAGCCTGCACAGGGCACCCACCCTTCTTCCCCTTGCAAGCCAGTGGCCACAGGCAGTACACGTCCTTCAGCGCACATCCCGCTCTCCCAGGGGCAGGCCCGGGAATCTCCACTGCCTAGATGCAAGGGAGTAAATTCAACACAGGGGTGCAATCTCAGCAAGCTCTCTTGGCCAAAACACCTAAGCTGCTTCCTCCAATCAAGCATCTACCAGTATTAAAGGTAACACTTGGCACTCCCTCATCCCACTCACTCTTGATTCAGCTTGGGAATGGAGTGTGTATGAGAGGTCTTACTTATCTCAAAACAACAATAATAACAGCTCGGTAAGTAGGCACTGTTCTAAACTCTACTTGGATTATCACATTTAATCCAACTGTCTGAAGTAATAGTATAATCCCTGTTACACAGAAGAGCCACGGGGAAGTTATGCAACTTGCACCAGGTCACTCACTCAAAAAAAGTCAGAATCAGAATTTGAACCCAAGCAAACTAGCTCAAAAACCCAAACTCCTTAACCACAACACTAACGCATTCCTTAGAACAACAGAGCTAGATGTCCCGTACACATTCTATACGCTAGATGATCGACCTACATTAATTTATAAATATATATTACATAAATGAGTCCTCAACAGTCCTTCAAGATAAGAACTGTTATCCCATTTTTAATATGGAGAAACCAAGGGGGAGAAAGGTGAAGTAATCTGCCCAGTAGTCAAGCCACAATTTGAATCCTATCTGAGTACAAACCCTGACCCTTCATTGCTTCACTAAACCACTATAAACTGTGTTGATAATCACCAGAAGATAAAAGAGGAGCTTAAAAGACACACCAACCAACGCAATGTGTGAACCTTATTCAGATTTGGGCTTGAACAAAGCATTACAAAGGAGACAGACAGATTCAAGGGTCCCCAAGCCCACCCACCTCCAGGTGATTCCCTAGGAGGAGTTAGGAGACTCAGGACCTAGTCACAGTCAGGGGGTCATGAGTCATACTCATATTATAGCATTTTAATACAAAGCAGAACCCCAGCAAAGAGAAAGGCATGTGGAGTGAAGTCCAAAAAACTAGCACAAGCCTCCAGAGTCCTCTCCCAGGGGGGATCACGCAGGACACGCTTAATCCCCCAGAGAATTGTGGTAACACGTGTGAAATGTGGTCTAGCAGGGAAGCTCATTAGAGACTCAGTGCGCAGGGTTTACACAAGGAGCTGATGGTGGAGGTGCCCTCTGGCTCCCAGCAGGAAAGCAAGCGTTCAGTAAACACCACATTGTTTGCACGGCTCTTGCACAGTCAGCTGCTCTTATCAACTCAGGTGGGAGGAGCCCTCCCGAAATGCAACTTCCAGACACCAGCCAAGGGCTGGCTACCCTTGCACAGAGGCCTCTGCAAAGACAGTCATCTCAGGTCTGTAGGTGAACTCATTTCTGCACAGAGACAATCAGGGAAAGTGAACACACTGGCCAGCTGAGGAAGGCAGAGATCACTGCTCCTGTTCTAGATGTGACAATGCTATTCTTAAAGTCCTCATCTTCTGGCAATACAGGCATTTGGAAGGTTCATTGCACAACCCTCTCTACCTTAGTTCTGGCTTGAAACTTTCCATAATATAAAGAAAGGCTTTGGGTTTTCTCATATCAAGAATCAAGGAGAACTGTCTAATAAAAGAAATAAGAAGAGGTGAAGTGAGAGGAAGGAAGAGCTGCCTCAAGAACTCTGCTCATTCTGACCTCGCTCCATACTGAATCCTTTTCCTATGGCAACTCGTTCCGTCGAGACAAAGGGCATAATTCAGCACCACACACAAAATACACACTAGACAACTGACCAGATGGTTAATACCGGCTCCTGCCCAGAAAGGGCTTATCATCACGAGAAGATGGGGACAACCCTAACTACCACATAAGCCATTTAATCCTAAATTCCAGATGCCATCTGATGGGCTTTGCTTGTTTTTTTTTTTTTCAAACCTCAAGACATCCTCAACATCAGAAGGTGCCCCACCTTAAGGCCACATCACACCAGGGTGATTCACAACATCAAAATACATGAAGTGATAACATTGGGAAATGTTTCTGATTGCCTTAATGACCAAAAACTATGCTTCCTGGGCTATACGTGGAGACTTCATCATCGGGACGCACTCTGTCTTGTAAGTGGACCATCCTGGTCAAGCCACCAAGTGCCTTGTAGAAGTCAATACCAGTAGGTCATTCTCAGCTCAAGAAGGAAGACTGATTTTCATTTCGCTTTACTCATTGTGTACGTTATCCAGTACCCTCCACCTACGGTATGGCCACTCAAAAAAATATCACACATATTTCATAACGTATCATGGAAAACGTGAAATCTTTTCAAAAAGGGTAAGAAAAAAATCAAGCCTTTTTTTTTAAAGTATGATGAATGCACACATACAACATATTGAGTCTACAATTCTATACATTACTCAGTGCTCACCACGGTAAGTGCAGTCACCATCTGCCACCCTGCAGCATTACTATAATATTCAAACTCTGTTCTTTTTTTTTTTAAGGATTTAATTTATTTATTCATGAGAGACACAGAGAGAGAGAGGCACAAACACAGGCAGAAGAAGAAGGCTCCATGCAGGGAGCCTGATGTGGGACTCGATCCCCGGTCTCCAGGACCACATCCTGGGCTGAAGGCAACGCTAAACCACTGAGCCATCCAGGCTGCCCCAAACTCTGTTCTTAATAAACAACACAAATGGATCCTGTTGGTACGAAACAAGGTATAGTGAAAGCTTCTAGAGAGACCACTTCAGCAGTGTGTTAACTGCTACCATACGTGCAACCTTTATGGTCTTAGACTAACCACAGCCCATTGAGCAAGGAACAATAACATCTATCAGGCACGCAAAGAATTGCCTGTCCATGTGTTGCACACAGTGGGGGACGGGAAATGCAATGACAATCGTGCAAATGACACAAGAAAATTAAAAATCCCAAGAAAGAGAACTAGTGGGTGGTTTTAATACAAGAAAAAAAATAATAAAAGTTGCCTTTTACAAAAAAGATAAATGTCAGACTTAAAGGCCACATGGTGGGATCTCTGAGCACACACAAACTGAGCACACCTCCTCCTTCACCCAAATGGGAAATGTTTGCTTTCCAAGCCAGGCTGTTTCATGTTAGTATGTGTAATAGGAAAAGTGGCACAATTGCTAATGTTTTCTTCTCCCTTCTTGGTGAGCTATCAATGCTTCTGGCAAGAAATGATCAAAACACTGCGAATGGTGGAATGGTGTTCAATCGTTAGTAAACATTTAGAATAATCCTATCACGAATAAAACCTTTAAAATACACAAAATAATAGCTATTGCAAGAGGTTTTTTCTGCCTTGAAATGATCTTAAATAAGTCTGGGAGGACTGAGAATTAGCCTAGTCCTTCAATCTTTCAAAACAGTAGGGAATAGTGGCAGCCCAGGTGGCTCAGTGGTTTAGCACCCCCTTTAGCTCAGGGCCTGATCCTGGAGACCTGGGAGCGAGTCCCACATTGGGCTCCCTGCATGGAGCCTGCTTCTCCCTCTGCCTGTGTCTCTGCCTCTCTCTCTCTCTCTCTCTCTGTGTCTCTCATGAATAAATAAATAAATAAAATCTTTAAACACTAGGGAATAAGAGGAAATGAGAAAGAAAGACTCAAAATATGAAGGACAGTAGATCCACAAATGTGAAAGATTCCTTGGCTCTTTTTATTAGAAACTACAGAAGTCACAGTACTCAGGAAGAAAGTAAAGAACAAAAACAAGAAGAAAGTAAACAAAAATAAAGATCTGCTTTTATATTTTGCAATCAGCCGATATTTTCTATCTGGAAAAAAATACGGAGTGGTCTAAATATTGGCTAAAACAAATGAAAGTTTAGAAATTTTGATTCCACTTCTCCTGTCTCTCTCATTGCCACACTATGACCCAGGTAGTCCCCAAGGGGGGGGGGGGGGGGGAAGCATATGTTCATAAGGAGCTCTCAGTCACCCCTTCTCCATCCCAAATGTTGGCAGTGTGATAACAACGCAGGTATTATCAAATCATCCTAAAAGATACATAAATCCTCATGTGCTCTGTCTTATGACTCAGTGACGGGAATGGATGGACCAAGACCCAACCTCTCTCCCAGGTAATAAAGGAACTGTTAAAAAAAGGAGAAGCTTGAAGTGTTCAAATTCTCCAATTTTTAAGGGATCAGAGGCTACTAAGCCCAAGTATCCAAAAGGAAGAGCAATCTAAATGATGAGCAAGAATGTTCCTATTTAAGTTCCATCTAACGTGACTGGAAATAGCTGGAGAACCAATTCCTTCCCTTCAGTGTATTTCAAGAGAAAGAGAAAGATTTTTCAGAAGATCTAAGTCATACCTATGAACATATATGATTCGATAATCGCTTATTAAAATTTAAAAAGCTCCCAATTCACTTGCCAGCAACAAACTCTGACTACAAGGAGAGATTCTCAAAAAACTGCTTTTACATTGGTTGTCATCCTGGCTCCAAAGGATACACCTAGCTTGGCATTCTGCATCTGGTGCTTGAGGAAAGAGACAACAGGGTGCCCTCCTATAGTAGTTCCAGAAAGTTCTCACAGTCTAGCAATAGATGTAAAAACCAGGGGGCACCTGGATGGCTCAGTAGTTTAAGTGTCCAACTCTTAATTTACACTCAGGTCTTGAGTTCAAGCCCAGTGTTGGGCTCCACTCTGGGCATGGTGACTACTTTAAAAAACTAAAATTAAAAATAAAGGCGCACCTGGTGGCTCAGTCAGTTGAGCATTTGACTCTGGATCCCAACTTGGGTCTTGATTTCAGGGTTGTGAGTATGGGCCCTGCATTGGGCTCTAAGAAAAAAAGACAGAGAGACAAGGAAGGAAGGAAGGAAGGAAGGAAGGAAGGAAGGAAGGAAGGAAGGAAGGAAGGAAGGAAGGGAGGGAGGGAGGGAGGGAGGGAGGGAGGGAGGGAGGGAAGGAAGGAAGGAAGGAAGGAAGGAAGGAAGGAAGGAAGAAAGAAAGAAAGAAAGAAAGAAAGAAAGAAAGAAAGAAAGAAAGAAAGAAAGAAAGAAAGAAAGAAAGAAAAAGGGAAGAAAAAAACAGAATAAGAAGGAGGATGTTGATACAGAGGTGCCCACTTATATAGAGGCATTTGCCAAGTACAGGGAGATTTAAAAAAACAAAATACACACACCCGCACACACATCATCATCATCATTATCATAATTTTCTAACAGAAAGAATATTTTAGTACCAGAAAGTAAAAATGACATCTTTTTTTTTTTAAGATTTTATTTATTTATTCATAGAGACAGAGAGAGAGAGAGAGGCAGAGACACAGGCAGAGGGAGAAGCAGGCTCCATGCAGGGAGCCCGACATGGGACTCGATCCTGGGTCTCCAGGATCACACTCTGGACTGAAGACGGTGCCAAACCGCTGGGCCACCTGGGCTGCCCAAAATGACACAATCTTTTTAAAGAAGATTTTATCTGTTTGCCCATCCCCACATTACAAGAAATGGCTATGGCTAAGCAGATTTTCCTATGGATCATATAGTTTGGACAGCATAGTAAGGTCAGCTACCTGGAAAGGAGAAGACTGCATTTCCCAACTGCCCTTACTGTTAGGTGTGGCCCAGTAACAGGCCATTGGAGCCAATGTAGTCAATGGAAGATGAGCAGAGGTGACCCACACCACTTCCAGCCTGGTCCCTAAACATCCCACACACCCTCCTCCACGTTCTTAACCTTCTATGGCTGGATGGTGATGCCCAGGGCAACCTTTAGAGGTAAGTGTTGTCAAAGGGGGAGCCTCTGTCTGCCTGGAGCCCTCAATAACTATGGGCAGCAGAGTACTCACCCAAACTTTGGCCCATCGTGTAAGAGAGAAATAAATTTCTAATATGTTTATCCTATTACATATTTTGGAATTATTACAGCACTTAGCTCACATATGATTTAAAATATGAGCCATTCAAATCAATAATAAAAAGACAATCTAATACTTTAAAGCACAAAAGATTTGAACAGATATGTCAAAGAACATATACCAATGTCAATAAGCATGTGAAAAGATGCTCAGTTCTCACTGGTCATTAGATCAATGCAAATTATCAGTGAGACCATCACTTCATACCCACAGGAATGGCTAAAATTAAATGACAACAGCAAGGTTGACAGAATGTGGAGCAATGGAACTCTCATATAATGTTGATGGAAGTGTAAAATGGTAAAAACAAACAAACAAAACTTTGGAAAAAGGTTTGGCAGTTTCTCATAAAATATTCACTTACACTATGACCCAGCAATTCTACTGCTAGATATTTCCTAAGAGAAATGAAAGCATATGTGCACGAAAATACTTGTGTAAGACTTGGCATTGCAGCTTTATTCAGAACAGCCAAACAATGCAAACAGCCCACATGTCCGGCAACGAGATATACACACGGTGCTGTATTCATTCAACGGACTGTGACGCAGCAATAAAAATAATAAACTGCTGATACAAACAACATCATGAAGGAATCTTAAAACTTTTTTTTTAAGATTTTTATTTATTTATTGATGAGAGACACAGAGAGAGAGAGGCAGAGACACAGACAGAGGGAGAAGCAGGCTCCACGCAGGGAGCCCAACGTGGGACTCGATCCCGGGACCCCAGGATCATGCCCTGAGCCGAAGGCAGGCGCTTTAACCACTGAGCCACCCAGGCATCCCTTTAAAACTTCTTTTAAGTCTTAAAACATTTTTGCTGTAACACAAAAAAAGTACGTAGGTCAATTGTTAAAAATATAGCAAAACAGTGGTGGAAACAGCATGAGGGAACTTTCCAGGGTGACACTAATTGTCTATATATCTTGATGAGGGAATAGGATTCACAGGTGTCAAAATATCATGGAATGGTACACATCATATTTGTGTATTTCACTGCCCTATTATCTTAAACACATAATCAAACACTGAACTGAAAAGCAGCTGTGAGAAAAGGGGAGGTTAATGGATATATGAAGGGATGGACATAGAATAACATGTAATAAGAAATACATAGCAGGGATCCCTGGGTGGCGCAGCGGTTTGGCGCCTGCCTTTGGCCCGGGGCGCGATCCTGGAGACCCGGGATCGAATCCCACATCGGGCTCCCGGTGCATGGAGCCTGCTTCTCCCTCTGCCTGTCTCTGCCTCTCTCTCTCTCTCTGTGTGACTATCATAAATAAATAAATAAAATCTTTAAAAAAAAAAAGAAATACATAGCAAAATGTAGTGAATATATAAGTATTGAATGCATAATTCTTTCAACTTTTCTGAATGTTTGAAATTTCACTGGAAAATTATAAGGCCTATGAGACATATGCAAAATTCCTTTTGGAGGACTGGGCATGGGAGGGAGTGGTCACCTCAAAGAAATGAGCAGGTTTACTGAGAGCAGGTAAAAATGAAGAACAACAAGACATTAAAGTGACTGCCAATCAGGACCATGTACACAGTGCAAAGACCTGCCAGAGGCAGAGGAGTCGACAGTATTGCCACTATGAGTCCCCCAACTATAGATGTGTTTTGGTGAGCCAGATGTTTCACACATGGGCAACCATGGAGGGTAAATCACCACTAGCACTGTAATGATTTAACAACAGTTACTGATTCTCAAAATGAAGAGGCAAGCTAGTCTCAGAACAAAGTGCTGGGGAGGGGGG
Organism: Vulpes vulpes; assembly: GCF_048418805.1. NCBI lineage: Eukaryota > Metazoa > Chordata > Mammalia > Carnivora > Canidae > Vulpes > Vulpes vulpes. The sequence continues at coordinate 11,823 of NW_027325889.1, forward strand.
TGGTCGTTTAAAAATGAATTAATTGTGGTTTATGCAAAACTCACTACAGTGTGCGTATTGTTCTCAGTTCACAGGGTATCATGAGAACTTCAATGTGAATCAGGATTTGGCAACTACTGGATATGGGTAGAATCCTGGCCCCCAACCAGTAAGTTCTCATCTTGACTCTGCCACTCACAAGTTGCCTGTCCTTGATTAAAAAGACTCTCGCTCTGGTTCACTTTAGGAATTCATGAAAAACTGAACTAACCCTCCTGGCCTATAATAAAGGACACAACGAGAAGAGAGATGCGCCAGGGCCATAGCGTGGTGGCATGACAGCCTTCTCAAGAGCAGGGAACTATTAAGTAACCCACGGACACTTAGCATTAATACTCCAGTTCATGAATACTAACCCAGTTTTGAGAAAGATCATTAAGACGAGGAAAAGCGTGGCTCTCGTCCTCTCTCTGCCACTAAGCAGCTGCCATGGGAACAGGCCAAGTCCCTCTAGACTCTCTGGGCCAAGATGACAAAAGAAGACTCAGATCAGAAGCACTCTCAACTAATCCAACCTGCTCAAGGATGCTCTTTAAGGCTCTGCATCCCAGGATTACAGGGCAAGAACGCCTCACCCACCACTACCACCACGACCGAGCTGAGCTGCTTTCTCACCTTTAAAGTTCTTGTTCAGCTGTCATGTGCTTTGGGCAGCTTTCCAGCCAAGTCCCGTCACTCCCTTTACACCTTACAAATAACCTACATTAGAGCCCTCACCCTGCTGCAGGGTGATCACCTGTTTATTCGTGTTGTCTCCCTGCCTAGCCTTTGCGCTTCTCAACGCCGAAGTTCCTGGCAGGTGTACACCTCGTACCCAGCACAGCTACCAGCACCACCAGCACGTGCAGGCGCTCAGCGCCAACGTGTGAATAAACGCAGGAGCCCATCCCCTACCGTCCCCTACCGCCCCTACCGCGACTCCTAGCTCTCCAATGTCAGGCAGGGGGGTTTAAATGCAAATGGCATCACCGATGTGAAACTTCTTTATTTCTGCGATCCGGCCTCGCGACTGGTGCAGGGAGACCCCGAGATGACACAGCATTGGCACCCCGCAAAAATGGAAGCTTGTAGTTAATGCTTGAGCAAGGCCCAGGCTAGAGCCCCGTTGCCACTTCCCCGCACCCCCCACACACACACACACAACTTCCTTTCTTGCAGCTGCAGCTCTCTGCCTCTTTCCGCAGGAGCCTTCCTGGCTCCCTCGAGCTGCGACCTCTGTCCCAGCTGGCAAAACTGCAGAATTCGGAGCCAACCACCCACGCCCGCGGCGGCCGAAAGTAAACCTGCAGGAGGGCGCTCCGGCCGGGACAGCACCCCCTGCCCCCCGCCCGGGACACAGAGGCAGCGCCCACCCCCGGGGCAGAGGCAGCTCCCACCCGGCCCGGGATCTGCAGGACAGACTCCCCCCCCACCCGGGGCACAGAGGCAGCTCCCACCCGGCCCGGGATCTGCAGGACAGACTCCCCCCCACCCCGGGCACAGAGGCAGCTCCCACCCGGCCCGGGATCTGCAGGACAGACTCCCCCCCACCCCGGGCACAGAGGCAGCTCCCACCCGGCCCGGGATCTGCAGGACAGACTCCCCCCCTACCCCGGGGCAGAGGCAGCTCCCACCCGGCCCGGGATCTGCAGGACAGACTCCCCCCCACCCCGGGCACAGAGGCAGCTCCCACCCGGCCCGGGATCTGCAGGACAGACTCCCCCCCTACCCCGGGGCAGAGGCAGCTCCCACCCGGCCCGGGATCTGCAGGACAGACTCCCCCCCACCCCGGGCACAGAGGCAGCTCCCACCCGGCCCGGGATCTGCAGGACAGACTCCCCCCCTACCCCGGGGCAGAGGCAGCTCCCACCCGGCCCGGGATCTGCAGGACAGACTCCCCCCCTACCCCGGGGCAGAGGCAGCTCCCACCCGGCCCGGGATCTGCAGGACAGACTCCCCCCCACCCCGGGCACAGAGGCAGCTCCCACCCGGCCCGGGATCTGCAGGACAGACTCCCCCCCACCCCGGGCACAGAGGCAGCTCCCACCCGGCCCGGGATCTGCAGGACAGACTCCCCCCCTACCCCGGGGCAGAGGCAGCTCCCACCCGGCCCGGGATCTGCAGGACAGACTCCCCCCTACCCCGGGCACAGAGGCAGCTCCCACCCCCCGCTGCGATCTGCAGGACAGACTACCCCCCGCCCCCCCGGGCACAGAGGCAGCTCCCACCCGGCCCGGGATCTGCAGGACAGACTCCCCCCGCCCCCGCCCCGGGCACAGAGGCAGCGCCCACCCGGCCCCGGATCCGCTGTACGGCCCCTCCCCGCCCTCCCCGCCCCCACCCGCACCCCAACCCCCCGGGGCGCCGCGGCGCAGGCGATGCCCGGGCCGTTACTCGCCGACGCCCAGCGCCCTGCGCCAAGCTTCGGGCTCTACCTGCGCGGCGCGCTGCTCCTTCCAGAGCTTCATCTGGTCGCTGGCTGGGTCCCGGCTGTCCGCCATGGTGCCCGCCCCGCCGGCCCCGCGTCTCCACCGCCGCGGACCAGCCCGTCTTCCGCCGCGCGGCTCAAGTAGGCGACCTCGGCCTGCGCCGGTCAGCCCCGCCCCTCGTCCCGCCCCCCGCGGAAGGCCGCCTCCTGATTGGCCGCCCGGGCGCCAGGCAGGATGGGATTGGAGGAGAGGGCCGAGGCGCGGCGGCCCCGTGGGAGGCCGAACCCGGACCGGGAGAGGCGGGAGGGCTGCGGGGAAGGAGGTGTGTCGGGGGAGGGGGAGCCCCGCCCCTCTGTCCCCCACACCCCGCGATTTCTGAGCTCAGGTCTGGGCCCCGCCTTCCGGGCCCTGACTCCCTCCCGCCTCCGGTGCATCCTTCTGGAACCCGCCCTGACGCGAAGGTCGGGGTTGGGGGGGCGGGGGAGGGGCTGCCGGTTTTGCAGAAGGAAAGCTAAGGTGCTGCTGGGTGGGGCTTTGCACCCTAAACGCGATCTCCGCTCTCAATAAGTCAGAAATCCTGGCTTGAATTCCTCGGTGCAAAATGGATTTTTGACATACCCTAATGTTAGTGTCCTTTGCAGCTGAGGGATTGATGGGAAGTTGCAATAAATGCAAACAGCTAAATTTTTAACGCGTTAGCTTATTCTCAAATGTCATGTTAGTTTAATCGGATCGTAGACTACATACACAGGAAAACTGCCTTTAAAAAAAAAAAATGAGGATGGACAGCCCGGGTGGCCCAGCGGTTTAGCTCCGCCTGCAGCCCAGGGCGTGATCCTGGAGACCCGGGTTCAAGTCCCACGTCGGGCTCCCTCCATGGAGCCTGCTTCTCCCTCTGCCTGTGTCTCTGCCTCTCTCTCTCTCTCTATGTGGGTCTCTCACGAATAAATAAATAAACCTTTAAAAAACAAATAAATAATAAAAAAATAAAAATAAAACGAGGCAGTGAAACATTGACAGGTTCTTAATGATCTTAAGAGTCTCAAACCCATAGTGAAGGACGTTCAGTCTTTTAGTTTCCCTTTTGGTTAGCAGCTCCCCTTTTCAGAGTGTCTGCCTTGTGCTAGATGCTGCTAGATGTTTGCCAGACAATAGCATTTAATCTTTACAATGCGTGGTGGAAGGTTGGTTGTCCCCCCACTTTATTTTTTTTATTTTATTTAAATTAAATTTGCCGATAGTATAACACTCAAGTGTTCATCTCATCATGTGCCCTCCTTGATGCCCGTCACTCGGTTACCCCATCCCCAACCTACTTCCCCTTCTGCAATCCTTTGTTTGAATCCCCCATTTTAAATATGAAGAATCCGAGGGTGAAGAGAGGTGGAGGAACTTGCCTTAAGCTTAAAAACTAGCAAAATGTCAGAGCCTAGATCCTTGGCCTTCTGATTTCAAACCCTGGGCCCTGTGCCACTGTGCCATCCTACCTCTCTCAGAATAAGAATTTTGAAAAATTCTAAAACTTTTGGAACTCTGTTTTTCAAGAGTCATGTTGGAAAATTAAATGTTTAGTAAGTCATGGACTGGTTTGTCATAATCAAATGGACGGAATGATTTTCCTCCTTGAGGTGCTAGGATTTCCCTTTAAACACCTTACTTAATACATATAAACATAGCATGATCTTCAAAATAAGAGTGCTCAACTTTTAAATTTTACTTTTTCCAATAAAGCTACAAATAATGGGCAGACATATGACAATGAAAAAATTTCAGGTGTTCTTAATTTTACAAAAGTGTGCTATCAGGACTCAAAGTCATAAAAGTTTATCTTTTGCAGTTCATTGAGAAAGCAGCCCCAAAATTGATCTTCTGTGCCCTGTATTTTTGCTTCATTTCACTTAACACAGTTGTGAAGATGCTATTAGCTGTGTGATTTGCGTGATGTTTTTTGCTACCCACTCCATCCATACTGCCACTAGAGTGTAACTCTCTGAGGGCAAGGGCCATATTTGATTTGCTCTGTGTTGGATCTGGTGCACCTAGAATTTATTGAGTATTTACTCTGTGCCAAGGAGTATTCTAAGATTTTTGTGTGCAAAAAAAAAAAAAAAGAAGTTTATTGCATGTAGTTTCTTAGTTAACCCTCCCAATAACCCTATGAGTTAATATTAGTACAGGTACTAATATTATCCTCATTTTATAGATTAGGAAACTGAGGCATAGAGAGGTTAAATAAGTAACTTGTCTAAGATTACACCATTATTAAGGCATAGAGCCAGGATTCTAGCCCTGACCATCTCCCGAGCTCATGGCCTGTTGAATAAATAAATGTTGAAAAAATCAAACTAATCATTTTTTTCATTGACTAAGGTAAATTTCAACAAAGTAAATAAAAAGAGACCTGGTGTCATGTGTTAACCTTTGTTCTTTACATGAACATTGTCCTGTTTATTTCTTTTTTTTTCTATGTTTCCTTCAGTGTTGGTTTGGATTCCTAAGGAATTTCCAGTGAAAGAGAAATGGAGAAACAAGACACTTTCAGATCACGTCATATCGTGTACATTAAAATAAGGTATGTGCTTACAAGTAATGACAATGAATTTATATTGACTATGTATGTAATATTATATTCATTGACTTCATAACTATAATTTTATTATAGTTTAAGTGAAAACACTTCTAAAAATCAGCCCTAGTTAAAAAACACATTAAATCTATCTGATACGGGGATCCCTGGGTGGCTCAGCGGTTTAGCACCTGCCTTCGTTCAGCCCAGGGAGTCCCGGGATCGAGTCCCCCATCGGGCTTCCTGCATGGAGCCTGCTTCTCCCTCTGCCTGTGTCTCTGCCTCTCTCTGTCTCTCATGAATGAATGAATAAATAAATAAATAAATCTATCTATCTATCTATCTATCTGATTCCTAAAGGTAACTCCAGGTGATTGCTTCAGTAAACAAATTTGGTCCCAGATTTTTATATTTTATTGATATAAACACATGAGTATTTTCATTGGTATTGAATAAAATTGTTATTTAGAAAATGCTATTCTCTGATTATTCAGAACCCAATGAAGTAAAATGTACTGGCACAAAACATAGTGTCATGAATCCTGATGTCACCAAACCCACAACCAACCGTACAAAGTAGGCCATACAATTAATGCTGAGGAGAAAAGTCTGGGCACTCGACAAGGAACCTTTATTGACCAAATTTTCTTTCATCACTATTTGAAAGAAAAGAATGGAGAGGATGAATTCTGTTTTGTTGGATGACATGTATACAGAGCAGCATGAGCAGTAATGAGAAACCGAGATAATTATTTCTTTCTTTAAAAAAAAAAAAGATTTTATTTATCTATTCATGAGAGACACAGAGAGAGAGAATGAGAGGCAGAGACACAGGCAGAGGGAGAAGCAGGCTCCAGGCAGAGGGAGAAGCAGGCTCCATGCAGGGCTCGATCCCAGGTCTCCATGATCATGCCCTGGGCCGAAGGCAGGCACTAAGCCACTGAGCCACCCAGGGATCCCCAGTTATTTCTGTTCTGATTCCACCCACCCTCTGAGGAGCTGAGAATGTTCCACATATTTTTTTTTTCATTCTTTTCACAGTGGCCTTTTGGAGTCACTTGGGGATTGAGAGAGGGGTAGAAAAAAGGAACAGGGTATAAAAGAAAAGAGGTGTGTTGCAATCCAGAATGCCCTGAGAGGGAAGGACGGTGAACACTACCACAGCTGTATGTTTCCAGCCCGCTGTGGGCTAGGCCTGCAAGACAGGAGAGGGAAGCAGAATTTGCAAAAAGTGCCAGTGGTTTTATATGTGGTAGTGTCATGTACCCTCTACTCTTCCTATTTTGTTTTGCCACACCTTACGCCTGCTTTAATAAGAACAATTACTTAGAAGGAGGTGGCCCACATGTCCTTTGGCATCTGGTAATGGCCATAGTTGGAACTGTCCTAAGGGAAAAAAAAAAATCCATATGCTTTTTCTCCTCCAGGCCACATGTTCCATGTATTGATCTGGGTGTTTGTGAAAAAGGAAACACAGAAGTGAGGATTTGGAATTTGTTATTACCCTAACTTCTTTTTTCTGATTTTAAAAGTAACGAATGCCTACTAATGGGGGCTTGGAAATACTAAAAATACGTAAAATAAACAATTATCCATGGGTGGTAATAAATAGATATCTTTCTTACTAATATTTTCTCTTATATATGTAATGTGTGTGTTTGTGTGTGTGAGAGAGAGACACTAGTAATGGGTCACAGAATATATAATTTTGTGTGCTGCTTCTTTTTTTCAACTGTTAAATCTGTTTAGTAGAGACAGTTTTGCTCATACAGAACCACAGTTTACAACAGTCTGACACAGCATCAGAGACAGGGAGGCACTGCAAGCACTCAGAGCCCTTCCCCACACGAAGAGAAGACCCTGGGTGCTCCTCCACCACCTTGCCCCTGAGAGAGATGAGACTTGAAGTGTAACTGCCACCCCCTCTCCGCAAAAGACCGTGGCAAAGAGGACCTCTCCTTCCTAATGCTAGGGGAGGGCCCTCCCCTCACTGGCCTGGACACAGGAAGCTGAGTTGTCTGGGGAGAGGGTGGAGTGGCTAACGGGCAAGGAGCAGAGTCAAGACATCTTTGGTGTGAAGACCCCCACCAACCCACCCACTAGGCCACAGTGGAAATTTGCAGGACCAAAAAATGGCACTGCCTTTGCCCACAAGCTGCTTTTTTTTTAAACTTTCAAAAAATTTCATTTCACCTGAATTTCACGTGATACAAAAGTATTACCTGCTTAAACCTGTCACCCAAACAAAAGGCTCTTTCCATTCTTCAGGCCAACTTTCCTCAGAGGCAAATAAATAAGAAAAAAAAATCATATTCTGTAGATCATGTATGGAAAATGTTCCCTTACAAGGACAAAAATATTTAGACATGTGATATTTAGTATAGCTTAGCATTGCAGTTTATGTTGAGAAATCTAGTTAATTGTTGGGAGGTACATCACACATACAAAAGAACTCAGTAGACAGCAGATCATTTAACCCTAGATTAAGGACAAAACATCTGACAGTTTTTTAATATATATATATTTTAAAAGATGCTCCATTGGTGAATTCAAGTTTGGTTGGTCCTTTTTTAGGCTTTTTGCCCAACTTTTGAGTGCTTCCATTTTTTTCATTTTGTAGAGCTTTGTCTCTCTCATTTTCTCCACTCAGATTCTTGTTTCTTAGCAGTACACTTAGCTTTTACTTGTTCACGTTTTCCTTGTGCTTTTTCACCCGATGATTTATTTTTGTTTGGAATAGTAATGAAGTTTACACTTCTGCTACACTGCGCTGGCTGAGGCTGGTCTACTCTGCAGTGTGCTTCAGATGAAGCCTGGTCAGTGCTACCTTGTTCTTCTGGCAATGGCTGAACAACTTCTTCTTCCGACAAAAGCTAGTTAACTTTTCAAAATTGCTTCCTGAGCCTTTGCTCTTCAGCAAATTATCAGGTCATCCATCTGTGAATAGGGATTCCTATGAGGTTTGAACCTTCTTTTCCTTCCATAGCAACCTCTTGTAATTTTGCTGAATCTTCCGCTTTCTTGAAATGCAAAGCATGCCCATCAAGAACAAAATGGTTAGGTCTCCCCAAAATTGTTACCATCACTGGTACATCTTTTGTTTAAATGTCTTATTCCTGAATCTGATCAGAAACTCCTTTGCCATGCAACCCAAAACTCCCTGTCTGCCACCTTGCTGCCAGCCTCTCTGGCACCATGGCACGACAACCCTGTCCTATGTCCTGCTTTTTTTACTTAATCTTATGAGATGAAATTCTCCCTGAGTTATTAAAAATTCTTTGAAAGTGTAATTTTTTTTCTCATGGTTGCACAATGTGCAATGAAAGAACTAATCCCTTATTTACACATTCCCTTCCTGGAAACGTTTAATTTTTTTTCCAGTATAAAAAACAGTATAGTGAACATCCTTCTTCGGTATTTGTATTTACTTCCTTAGGTCCTATTTCTAGAAATAATTTTTAGATCAAATCATATGAACATTTGAAGTCCCTTGTGACATATTGTCAATCATTTTCTGCAAAACTTGAGCCAATTGACACTCATCAATGCTTGAGAGTGAGGACTGGAAATAAAATTTTAAAGATAGGTAAGGAGTTGGATTCTAGATGCCTACAAATTGCATATCTTATTAGATTGTTCAGAAAGAACAACACTTCTCATGTTATTTTCAACTATTACCCCACCCATGGGATTCATTCCATCCATCCAGTAGATGTCTATACTGTCCTCTGTGGTCTGTGTACTTGTCTTTCAGAACAGAGCACCAATGGAGATGGGTATAGACCAAAAAACAAAACAACAGCAACAAAAAAAACCCACCAGGAAATGACACGGTGTGAAGAACGTTCTGAGAAAGGAAGTACAGCTGCCACAGTGGTACCAAAGAAAGTCACCTAACCTGAACTTGAAAGGCCATGGGAGGCTTCCTTCAGGAAACAATGGCCAAATGAATCTTGAAGGATGAACAAGTGTTAGGAATAGTGCCAAGAACAGGCATTATGTTAGCCCCACTGTGGCCACAGAAATCTGAAGAGATTTCTTCCATTCTTTCATGAAAGTCTGACTTCATCAGTGATGGTATTGTGATACCTTGAGTAGGACAAGAAGAGCAAGCAAACATTTGCGGCTGGAGTTCAGCCTTTATCAAGTTTGCCCCTGTATCTGACTCAGACTGGCTTTGGCTCCTGCTGTTCACCTACTTTGCCTCCTCATCTGGGATCTTGCAAGGCCTCTACAAGTTTGTCTTGTTATCTACTTGGATTGCCCTGCCTGGCTTGAGTTGTTTTCCAAGGCTGCTGTCTTTGAGGTATTTTGATGGTCTTCTTTGAGTATGCTGTTAAGTGTTGCATTTGTGATTGACTCTGGGCTTAATAAACCTGTATGCAGAAACCAGACTTAGATCCTTAAACTCTGACAATTCGAAAAAATGACAAAAACCCATAAATAAATTAATACATTCAATATGGATTGAGACCACACAATTATGTACCTGTGAAGAAACAAATCGCTATAAATTATACATGCTGAGTAGAAGTATTGGTTGTTGTAGCTGAGGATGTAGACCAGGAGGACTGGCACAGGTATCTCTTTCCCCCTTTCTTTCCCATAAACCCAGATCATAGACCAGCAGGGCTTCAAGGGGCAAAACAACATGATGCCCAGTTAAAAGTCTCAGCTCCAGCATAAGAGCACTTGGGTTTGAATCCCACTATGGCTTCTTATGAACTTTGTGACCTCTGGCAAGTTATTTAATCTTTCTAAGCTTCCATTTCTCTTTTGTAAGATGGAGATATTAATATCTTCCACATTATCCATAACCTAAGCTGCTATAATGAAAAGAACCCCCCCCCAAATACCATGACTTAAACAATATAAAAATTTATTTCTTTCACACAAAACATCTAAGAGCTAGGTGGCTTGGCTGTTCAGTTCAGCCAGCCTCAATATGCGGCTTTCATCTCTGAGTCCAAGATGGCTGTTCCCCCTCCCTTGCCCTAACTGCATGCCAACCAATGACAAGGGGACAAAGGAGCAAAGGGAGCATACATGTGTTCCTTTTGAAGGCACAACCTGGAAATGGCACACTTGATTTCTGCTCACATTCCTTTGGCCGGAACTTGGTCACATGGCCATGCCCCCAGCTGTATAGGAGGCTGGGGAATATGGTCACTAGCTGTGCAACCATGTGCTTGGCAATACCCAGGCATTCTATAATAAAAGGAGAAAGGGAAAATGGATATTGATGGTCAACTGGCAGCATCTGCCACACTGATGTTGTTGGGTTGTTGGGAGAATCAAGAGAGGTGGAGCACACAGTAGGACTTAGTGACTAGCATTTCCTGGTATTGCTCTTGAGCCACACACAGCTCTTTCATGAACTGCTACAGCTGTTGAGAAAACACAGCAAACTTGGCATAGGGTATTATATTACAACTACCCATATAGAATGTGCTGGAGTAAAGAGACTGCCTCTGGCTACTGCAAGTTTAGCTCCGAGTCCTCATTATGGTGAATAAGGACCAGCCACTGCCCTAAACCAGACCTTCCTGTTCCACACAACAGTCACCTCAAACCTATTTTAATATTTATTTAATCAGCATTTATACCATTCCCACTATGGCTCAGGCTCTACTCTAAAAGCATTTCCCAATATTAACCTATCTAACCTTACCACAACCCCATGAAGTATGAACTCTTATTATCTTCATTCTACATATGAAGATGCTGAGACACAGAAAGATAAACTAACCTCCCAAAGTCACATAGCTTGTTAGTGGTGAGGCCAAGATTGAAACCAGGCCCCGGAAGTCACATCTCAACTTCGACACTGTCCTGTCTGCCACAAAGCAAGCAGGAATACAGGAAGCTCTGGAGTAAGTGTCCCACGTTCTTAGAACACAACTGAATCATCATACCACCTCCTGCCCTCTTGCAGACCTTGCTTTCTGAGAAGCACACTGATGTAAACCAATTGTGAACCCCACATAATTGAGAAAGACCACAAGAGAATGACATTCCAGAGTGTCTTTGAAAGAAAGAATGGGAAGTAGTTGTGATCAAGAGCATTACAGGCCTGGGGAACCATATGGGATTGAGGGGTAGCCAAAGGAGGTGAAAAGAGCACCAGAGAAGATGGGGCTTGTAGGAACAGTGAGAATGAAAGGGGAGAAGGAAGACCCTTAGGCATCTCCCCATCCCAACAGCAAACAGCAGCTGGAACCTCAAACTTTGAAGATAGTAGAATGGACATTCACTAAGAAAACATATTCATTAAAAGACTCCCTTTCCACCAGGCAAGAGGATCCATTGACCTGTATTATCGCTTACATGAAACTCTCACTCTAGACTATGCGGACGTAAGCAGATTCATTTCTGAGACATTGTGACATTAAGCAAAATTCTTCCTATGGTCTCAAGTGTCAAAAACATTGCTCATGCAATCTGAAAACAAATTTACTTTCTGAGAATTAGAAATAGACTTTCTTAGTCTATTTACTTTATTAGAATACAATATCTTAAAATACAACATATAATATATGCATTGTACGTTATTGTCTAGCTTACTTTGTGCCAGCTCTTATTCAAATTTTACCCCATTTATCCCCCTTAGCCCTCCATCTTTGTCCCTTGCCTTATCTTTTATTATTCCACTTAGCAGCAACTAGGTTAATTCTCTGAAACCTTGTACCAGGATTACATCTTTCCCAGTTTCAACTCACCCAATATTCTAAATTCCAGTGAACAGTAGTCACTGTTAACTTGCCTCCTCCCCAGCCTCTGACATTTCAACTACTTGATGGATAAATTATAGATAATTCACTAATAAAATTTTCAGAGGTACAGTTCTTTCACTGCATGTAAAGAAGTCACATCGCTCAGCCACTAGGCCAGAAGGTTCCCTTCTCAGGAAGGCCTTCCTCATCATCTCTCTTAGTGTTACAGCCTCCTGCAGTGTTCCCAATCATAACTTCCTGCTTTATATCTTCCCCACGGCACTTCTTACCTCCTAACATACTATATAACAACCCAAATTGTTCAATATGTATTTCTCCACCCTAGAATATAGAGGCTTCAGGAGGAAGATGTGGTTTTGTTTTTGTTCTTTCTGCTTATCCTCAGCACCTGGACGTATTCTACCACTCAATAGGTGTTTGACCAACATGGACTAAATGAATGAACAAATAAATGAATTAATGGGTGAACTAATAATAGTAGGACATACCATGTGACAAACAAAATCCCTTAAGGGATTTGATAAGATGTCTTATTGAAATACATTATGCCCTCTCATTTCATTTTTAAATATATTTTCCTTTAGGACATGAAAGCTTTCTCATATTTGAGTGCTCTTTTAAAACAGTAATGTAGGGCAGCCCAGGTGGCTCAGCAGTTTAGCACTGCCTCCAGCCCAGGGTGCCATCCTGGAGACCCGGGATCGAGTCCCACGTGAGGCTCCCTGCATGGAGCCTGCTTCTCCCTCTGCCTGTGTCTCTGCCTCTCTCTCTCTCTCTCTGTCTCTCATGAATAAATAAAATCTTTAAAAAAAAATAAAATAAAAAATAAAAAAGTAATGTATTCCAACCATCATGAGCCTTCTAATATGCTGTACCAAAAAGAACACATCACTTCTGTGGCATTTCTATCAAACATGCATAACCTGAATCTCATCATGAGG
>NW_027325890.1:0-24462 GCF_048418805.1 Vulpes vulpes
AAAACATCATCCTAAAATTCCAGAACTCAAAAAAACTTAGAAATCAGATTATTCCACTATCACATATTATAAATGATAAAATGAAGACCAGAAGGCTATACTTCTAGAAAATCTTACTAGATGGAAACATTCCCCTTATCTGCCTTCACTACTAGCAAACCTCGTATTCTCTCTTTAAGATCTAGTTCAAATTTTCTATCTGTGAGGTAGGACACTTTCATTGACTCCCACAGGCACTTATTATTACCCTGGCCTCTCCTATAACATTTGTTTCATATCCTTCTAATACGATCTATCATCTCTGGTACACCTCTCTGGCTGTGAAACCTTGAGCGAGTTTCATATCTTAATCTCAATTTTACTGCAATAAGCAACAGTCCCTCTCTCGGGGATACTATAAGGATTAAAATAAATAATCATTGTAAAGGATTTAGCACATTTCCTGGTACATCATGCATGCTCAACAAATCTTAGTGTTGTCAGGCTAATTTACGTATCCACATGTCCTTCCCTTTCACTAATTGGGGAGTTCCAAAATGAGCTCTTATTTGGTCAGTAGCCCAGTGACTGGCACTGGGTGGTGCACACTTTACCCTCAAGAAGTCTGCATTGAACATGTTAAAGAATGAATCTTTGTTTTGTTTTGTTTTGTTTTGCTTTTTTTGTTTGTTTTTTTGAAGAATGAATATTCTTACATGCCTGGTCCCTCATAAAATCCTTTCTCTGTCATATATCCTTCAGAATAGGCACAATGCCATTTAATCCCTTAATCAAAATTATTTCCAAAAGTTTAAAATAAAACATAGAATAAGCCAGTGCTTTGGTTATGTGTGTCCTTAGCAAAGTCAGGATTTTCTGTTTTACTTGAGAAATTTCATACCAAGTATAATTAATGTGTCCTTCTATGATTTCTCAAGAAGAAAATGTAGTCCCACCCAAATATATTGGATTTTATCCTTAATTTATATTCAACCTTTTCCTGATGCTGTGATTTGACCTGAAAGTATTGAAGTTATATCTCTATTTCATGCGTGGGCAAATGCTCTAGCCATAGTATTCAAAACAATTTTGCATGGCAAGCTTTTTCTAGAACATTTTACCTGTCATGCTTGAAATTTACATTAGAAGAATAATTGACTTCCTTACTTAATGATATCTTTAAGGAACTATGAAAATTCATGAATAAAATTCTATTTTAGAATAATTTGAAGTAAAGAATCTTACTTTAATGATTCAGTTAATAGATAAACGCATACTTAAATATAATAAAACATGCTGTTATAATTATCAATTTTGAAAATAATCTATGATGTGAAAAAAATCAATATTCACAAGGATAAACATGTTTACTCTGTTACAGACTTACTGTAAAATTATGATGCCGTAGGAAACCCATCTCTATCACAGACTTCTATCTGGGTAGTCATACAGATCCTATGAACACAGGAACCCAATGCTATTAATAAGAGACAGATTAGAGGGATCCCTGGGTGGCGCAGCGGTTTAGCGCCTGCCTTTGGCCCAGCGCGCGATCCTGGAGACTGGGGATTGAGTCCCACGTCGGGCTCCCGGTGCATGGAGCCTGCTTGTGTCTCTGCCTCTCTCTCTGTCTCTGTGTGACTATCATAAATAAATAAAAATTAAAAAAAAAAAGAGAGACACGTTAGAACCTCTTCAGGTTAGAAACAAACTTCACAAAGATTTTTGTTTGAATTAGGTATTAGTTGATTATAAATGTTATCACTTATAACAGAGGAAACTCAACTTCTTGGCTTCAGAGACTTATCAAAATAAAAAGCCCCCCTTAGCTAAAAATTTTCATATAATACTTTCAGGGATAGTCTACCTTAGGTAAATGCATTTTACAGATTTTAGAGCAGGGGCAAAAAAGCTCATTTTAAAGATCTACACTCAAAAAAGAAAATTAGCATTGCCCCTAAATTATAGATGTTCCTAGCTTGTGATTTCTTCATTGATTCAGATATTATGAAATGGCGTTTTCAAGTTGGCAGAAAGGGTAACGGGAAGGTGGATCTCATTTATGCTGCTTCAAAATATTTAGAGCATTCGTAATTTCTCTCCCCCCCCTTTCTCTCTCTCTCACAAACACACACACACACACACACACACAATTATCTCCTATAAGTATAAATATCCAGCACAATAGAAGTATCAACAGAATAATAATTACCGTATCTTTTAAAGTTGCTATATATTTTGGAATAATAATAGGTTTTCCTCAGTCTCCTCAGACTTTCACCATCCTCCAACTTGTTCCATTCATTTTACAATAGTGCAGATTATTGTCCGTTCCAGAGTACTTAGCAAGAATGTTAGGAAACCAGAAGAATTTCTAAGTCAAATTCTTAATGATAACATTGTGGTTTCTTTTAACACTTTACTTATGAGCTAAATGCTCGTGGTCTTACTCTAAGCACACAATGGAGACTTATTGATTTAACTTAAAAATAGATTGACCTCTTTGAATACAGCAAAAGAAATAAAGCACCTCTTACTCTTAAGTTTATTTTGAGATAACAAGGTATTCATAATGACATTATCTTTCTTTGTAGCCCACCAGATTGGAATAAGATGACGTAGTTGAAATGAATTCATATTCTGGAATGCATTCTATTAAATACAGTATATTTGAATTTTGTAATAATTATACATTGAAATAAACTCACTAATCAGTGAATGATTATAACAAGTAACAATACATTTCAAATAAGCATGCTTAGCTTATTTATTTGACTCTGAAATCAAAATTTCGAGACAGACTTCCTTGATTTATGATGGGGTTATATCCTGATTAACCCATCATAAATTAAAAATGTCATAAGTTGAAACGCACTTGTA
The DNA here is from genome assembly GCF_048418805.1 of Vulpes vulpes. NCBI lineage: Eukaryota > Metazoa > Chordata > Mammalia > Carnivora > Canidae > Vulpes > Vulpes vulpes. Next base: position 2,860 of record NW_027325890.1, read on the forward strand.
CACCTAACCTACTGACCACTATAGCTTAGTTTTAGCCCAACTTAAATGTGCCCAGACCACTTACGTTAGTCTATAGTTGGATAAAATCCTTTAATAATGTTGATTGTCTCATGTAATTTATTGAATACTGTACTGAAAGTGAAAGAGATTGGCCATGCGGCATAAGAATGGTTGTCAGTGTGTCAGTTGTTTACTCTTGTGATGGCATTACGGGCCAGGAGCTGTGGCTCACTGCTACTCCCTGGCATTGGGGGAGAGGACTGTGCTACATACTATCAGCCTGGGGAAAGATTCAAATTCAAAATCTGAAGTATGGTTTTTATTCAATGTGTATAGCGTTCACACGATTGCAAGTAGGGTATCATATGCGTATAATGAATTCTGAGATAATTAGGGTTTTAATATTACCATATTCTTCTGTTGCAGACATAAATTATGGTTATTATGGGTAAAAAAAAGGAGATCTTTGAATGAGAAGCCATTTGATTAAATTCCAAGTTTTTCTGTATTTATTAATCATGACTAATCTGATATGCTGTTCTCAAGATTATAACTAGGGATATGCTGGACAAAAATGGAGTGGGATGGTCTGAAGTAAATGCAAACAATTCTTATGGGCAAAATTTCAGATAGAATGTGTGAGAATACACGTCAGTTTATGATAGTGCAGATAGATATAAGTTATGATATAATTATGCTATTAAATAAATGAAATGAGGCATCAGGGACGACATGCTACAAACACAACTGCAAGGCAATCAGCTGTCCCACCTTCACAAACAGATTTGAGGAATGACAGGAAATTTTTGATTGCCGATGTTTTCAACCTTGCCAAAAAAGGAAGATACAAATGTATAGAAACTTCCTTGCAAGTTAATGAGGAAAAATGGTCCATTTTCATTTCTCTTCTATCAGATTCTCTCGTTTTGAGATGTGGTTTTCTAGAGACGATGATGGTAATGACAGAAGTTTATAGAGCTCTTTCAATTTTCACTTATTCTAGTAAATTCCTCCTTCTATATTGTTCTTACTTGTGCTTATGTTCAACTGCGAAAGGTCATGTGAAGGTTAGAAATTCTTTGCTCAATAAAATAAACTTTTCCTATTTTTCCCCAATTGTTTATTTAAGAATACCAGCCATTGCTACTCCTTTCCATTTGTCACTGCCCTGATCACACTGTAGACTCATTTTATAATCCCAAATACTGTTGAAGTCTGTTGTATAAAAATAGATTTAATCTCAACCCCGTAGAATGCAGAGGTCTCAATGGTTACCATATGTCTTTGCAGTGTCAATTCATACATATATTTACACATATCAACCTAGAACAATTAGCTACAATTGGGTTGCTAGATCATTGGCTTGAATGAATCCCTGGAATGTCTAGTATTTAATCTTTCTTCCCCACTTCTAATTTGGTTTTTATCTAAAGTAATAACTCCAAATCCATACTCTGAGTAGAAGAAAGTAAAACAATACATTCTCAATCCCAAAAGCAGTTATTGATTCTTTTTTAAAAAATATTTTATTTAGGGGATCCCTGGGTGGATCAGCGGTTTGGCACCTGCCTTTGGCCAGGGCGCGATCCTGGAGTCCCGGGATCGAGTCCCGCGTCGGGCGCCCGGCATGGAACCTGCTTCTCCCTCTGCCTGTGTCTCTGCCTCTCTCTCTCTCTGTTTTTCATAAATAAATAAATAAAATGTTTTTTAAAAGATTTATTTATTTATTTATTTATTCAACTACTGAGCCACCCACGCATCCTGAGTTATTGATTCTTTTACTAGCGCCTGTCTCCCAATTTCATCTTGACCAACTCAGTTGTGAATGTTTTTGCTATATAATCAATTGCTCTAATCTAGGACTCATGTTTGTTGTCTCTTTTTCTCTCACCCTCTACATTCAATCAGTTATTAAGTCCTTTTGATTCTGCCTCCAATAGATTGCAAATCCATGTCAGTGGTCCCATCCTGGTCTAGGACATCATATCTTTCTCTCTTGGAAATCTTCAAGTGTCTCCTCCTAAATGCTCTTTCCACTTCTAGTCTTACTTCCCACTAATTCATTCTCCATAAAGCACTTATCTTAAAACATAAATGCAATTACCACACACTTTTGCTTAAAAGCATCCAGTGGCTTCCAATGGCATTTACAATGAAATCCAATACACTTGTTATGGACTACAAAGCTTACTTCATTTCAAGCCCCTCTCCTTTTTACGTACTATGCTCCTGCTACACTAACATTCTTTTATTTCTTTGGACATTCCAAGCTCCTCCTTAATTCAGAATCTAGAAGTCCCATTATACTGTCTTTCTATCTCCATTTCTTCATGTAGTGAGCTCATCTTTCATGAGTTTACTTTCATGAGTAAAGTTATTAATTATCAATTTCTGTATTCATTATTCTACATTTGAGAATATTTTCCTTCATGACATTTATCAAAGGTGAGATTTATTTTGCACGTTTAATTCTTTTTCCCCCATTAAACTGTGAAATAAGTAAGATAAAAACTTTGTCAGCTCTGCCATTGTGAGATAAGTTAGACATTTTCTCAGCACAGAGTGAATTCTTCCTAAATTTGTTAATGGAAAGAAGGAAAGAGAGAGAAAAGAAAGGATGGAGAGAGAGATGGTTGGAAAAGGAATGTGTTTGAGAAACAAATGTTTGATTTAGCAAAAGAAACCCGGTAATCTGTCTAGCTCACATACAATTGTTTTTCTAGATAGCAAAAATTTACAGGGTATCTGCTACTGCCAGATGTTGTGCCAGGAACTAGAAAATATTTCTGTTTTTCATAGGGGAACTCTAACGTTACTTTAGGAGTTCAGTGAAATAAATATACCATTGAATAGGTCAACAGAAATAAAAGAAAAAATAGACTATTTCGTGTGTCCAATCATTTTATCCTGAAGTTCATTCTTCATTTATGTACCAAAGATTTTTTGTTATATATTTTTTCAGACTTTATCTCTTTTTGGTCTTTTTAAAGGGTGTTCGTGCTCTCAGATTATAATTTTATTGTATTATTCAATCTTTTAATTTTGAGTTCAGACTATGCATAATAAAACAATGTACATGTGTATAATTCTTTAGTTTATACCACTTTCCTTCATGTAGCATGTTAATTACACGTCTTTGAACTCTTTTGCCCCCAAGCGCTGAAATCTCTGTGAAAATCAAGTCAAGTGCCAGTATTTAACTGGCATCAATTACTTGTATCTGTGATATGTCTCTACCGCATTGTTCCCTTTAACTATCATTTACCTTCAGGGATGGCTTCATAAATCAAATCCTGAAGTATTTGTGTAAACCATGCTGTATTTCACAGGTAAACATTAATAAACTTGTTATTTAACTATTTGAAATGGCTAGTGGAGGATCAAACCTATCAATGCTACATACAGTCTTTGTACCAATCATCAAGATACCTTTCTGGTTTCACCACTGCTCCCCCTGCTCTAATTACCCCACATAGATCAGTAACTTAGTAAAAGTAAAAATCACCTAATTAGCTTTTAATTAGCACACACTCCATATTTCATCATCTTTGGCTATCTAAAATAGACAAGCAGATCTAAAAGAAGAAAAAAAAAGCTCTTTTTTAAAAAAAAAAACAGATACAAACACCACACTCTCCAAATATATGAAAGTAAATAAAATACAATTTTTAGCCTTAAGGATTTTAACCAATAAGCCCTATATTTTTCTCATCAGATTTTTCACTATTATAAAGATTTTTAAATGATTGCTAATTATTAAAAACAACCTATTATATATATGGTTTCTTTCATACTTTCATTGCTTAGGAGTTACTCCAAAGTTAATGATGGCTTGTATTATGGACCCAGAGATTTTTTTTTTAAATGGTCAAAATTGGGTACGTGAATATGAAATTATCGAACTTTCCATTTTAAGTGATTATCCAATTATGTCTCATTACGTTTCTTAAGTATTTCAACTATTCTGGAGACAGTTGAAGGTATTTAAATCAAGATGAATACTTCTTCACATGCAATTCAAACCATGCACAATAGAACAAAACAGTCTGTGGCAAGCATATACACATTTGCATAATTGACTCCGAATCTTAAGGAAGACTTAATACTGATTTTTACACTATTATTCCTATCAAGCACAAAACAGGTATGCGATGAACTTCCGTGTCATGGAAAACTTTATACATATACATGTCTATACATAAATCTCAAGGCAAATAAAATCTCAATGTAGTACATAATATTCTGTAGTTAATCCTTTAGACTATATTTATCATGGCTGTTATGTGTTTATGCAATTTATGAAACGTGATATTTTGGAGACAACTAAGTACATTTTATTAATTTTATTTGAATGCTAAGACTAAATTCTGAGTTTTTTTTAATGATTCTGTAGATTATTTATTTTGCAGGCTTCACTTAATATATGCTGGAAATAAATTATCATAGTACATTAAGAGTTAAAGTCAAATTTTGATCTTTATGTTGCTGAATGTTCATTTCAAAATTGTAACTGATGGAGGGGAGGGGCAAGAAGGCGGAAGAGTAGGGTCCCCAAATCACCTGTCCCCACCAAATTACCTAGATAACCTTCAAATCATCCTGAAAATCGACGAATTCGGCCTGAGATTTAAAGAGAGACCAGCTGAAACGCTACAGTGAGAAGAGTTCGCGCTTCTATCAAGGTAGGAAGACCGGGGGGAAAAAGAAATAAAGAAGCAAAAGGCCTCCAAGGGGGAGGGGCCCCGCGAGGAGCTGGGCAGGAGAGCCCCGTCCTGGAGGAGCAGGAGCTGCACCAACCTTCCCGGGCGGAAAGGGGCTCGCAGGGAGTTAGAGCAGGACCCAGGAGGGCGGGGATGCCCTCGGGCTCCCTGGGACACTAACAGGCACCTGCGCCCCGGGAGAGTGCCCCGAGCTCCCTAAGACGGCAGCTCGCACAGCGGGACCCGGAGCAGCTCGGAGGGGCTCGGGCGGCGGCTCCGCGGAGGGGGCTGCGGGGCGGGAGCGAATCCAACAGCGCAGGCCCCGGAGCACAGGGCGCCGGGACACAGCCCAGGATCCGGCCTCCCCCGGGACAGGCAGAGACCCAGAGGGCCCAGGACAGCAAGGACGCTCCTGCCCAGAGCTGAGCAGATCAGCGGCCCCGCCCCGGAGCCTCCAGGCCCTGCAGACGGAGAGCCCCGGAGCTACTGCGGGGGCTGAATCCCGGTTCCCAGAGCTGCCGCCCCACTGTGGCTGTTCCTCCTGGGGCCTCACGGGGTAAACAGCCCCCACTGAGCCCTGCACCAGGCGGGGGGCAGAGCAGCTCCCCCAAGTGCTAACACTTGAGAATCAGCACAGCAGGCCCCTCCCCCAGAAGACCAGCAACACGGACCAGTTCCAGGGGAAGTCAAGGGACTTAAAGTGTACAGAATCAGAAGATACTCCCCCGAGTTTGTTTTTTTTTTTCTTTCTGATTTCTGATTGCTTCCCCCACCCCCCCCTTTTTTTCCACCTTTCTTTTTCTTTCTCTTTTTCTTCTCTTTTTTCCTTTTTTTCTTTTTTCTTTTTCTCTTTTCTTTCCTTCTCTCTCTCTCTTTTTCTCCTTTTCCCAATACAACTTGTTTTTGGCCACTCTGCACTGGGCAAAATGACTAGAAGGAAAACCTCACCTCAAAAGAAAGAATCAGAAACAGTTCTCTCTCCCACAGAGTTACAAAATCTGGATTACAATTCAATGTCAGAAAGCCAATTCAGAAGCACTATTATACAGCTACTGGTGGCTCTAGAAAAAAGCATAAAGGACTCAAGAGACTTCATGACTGCAGAATTTAGATCCAATCAGGCAGAAATTAAAAATCAATTGAATGAGATGCAATCCAAGCTAGAAGTCCTAACGACGAGGCTTAACGAGGTGGAAGAACGAGTGAGTGACATAGAAGACAAGTTGATGGCAAAGAGGGAAACTGAGGAAAAAAGAGACAATTAAAAGACCATGAAGACAGATTAAGGGAAATAAACGACAGCCTGAGGAAGAAAAACCTACGTTGAATTGGGGTTCCCGAGGGCACTGAAAGGGCCAGAGGGCCAGAATATGTATTTGAACAAATCCTAGCTGAAAACTTTCCTAATCTGGGTAGGGAAACAGGCATTCAGATCCAGGAAATAGAGAGATCCCCCCCTAAAATCAATAAAAACCGTTCAACACCTCGACATTTAATAGTGAAGCTTGCAAATTACAAAGATAAAGAGAAGATCCTTAAAGCAGCAAGAGACAAAAAATCCCTGACTTTTATGGGGAGGAGTATGAGGGTAACAGCAGACCTCTCCACAGAGACCTGGCAGGCCAGAAAGGGCTGGCAGGATATATTCAGGGTCCTAAATGAGAAGAACATGCAACCAAGAATACTTTATCCAGCAAGGCTCTCATTCAAAATGGAAGGAGAGATAAAGAGCTTCCAAGACAGGCAGGAACTGAAAGAATATGTGACCTCCAAACCAGCTCTGCAAGAAATTTTAAGGGGGACTCTTAAAATTCCCCTTTAAGAAGAAGTCCAGTGGAACAATCCACAGAAACAAGGACTGAATAGATATCATGATGACACTAAACTCATATCTGTCAATAGTAACTCTGAACGTGAACGGGCTTAATGACCCCATCAAAAGGCGCATGGTTTCAGACTGGATAAAAAAGTAGGACCCATCTATTTGCTGTCTACAAGAGACTCATTTTAGACAGAAGGACACCTACAACCTGAAAATAAAAGGTTGGAGAACCATTTACCATTCAAATGGTCCTCAAAGGAAAGCAGGGGTAGCCATCCTTATATCAGATAAACTAAAATTTACCCCGAAGACTGTAGTGAGAGATGAAGAGGGACACTATATCATACTCAAAGGATCTATCCAACAAGAGGACTTAACAATCCTCAACATATATGCCCCGAATGTGGGAGCTGCCAAATATTTAAACCGATTAATAACCAAAGTGAAGAAATACTTAGATAATAATACACTTATACTTGGTGACTTCAATCTAGCTCTTTCTACCCTCGATAGGTCTTCTAAGCACAACATCTCCAAAGAAATAAGAGCTTTAAATGATACCCTGGACCAGATGGATTTCACACATATCTACAGAACTTTACATCCAAACTCAACTGAATACACATTCTTCTCAAGTGCACAAGGAACTTTCTCCAGAATAGGCCACATACTGGGTCACAAATCGGGTCTGAACCGATACCAAAAGACTGGGATCGTCCCCTGCATATTCTCAGACCATAATGCCTTGAAATTAGAACTAAATCACAACAAGAAGTTTGGAAGGACCTCAAACACGTGGAGGTTAAGGACCATCCTGCTAAAAGATGAAAGGGTCAACCAGGAAATTAAGGAAGAATTAAAAATATTCATGGAAACTAATGACAATAAAGATACAACCGTTCAAAATCTTTGGGATGCAGCAAAAGCAGTCCTGAGGGGGAAATACATTGCAATACAAGCATCCGTTCAAAAACTGGAAAGAACTCAAATACAAAAGCGAACCTTGCACATAAAGGAGCTAGAGAAAAAACAGCAAATGGACCCTACGCCCAGCAGAAGAAGAGAGTTAATTAAAATTCGAGCAGAACTAAATGAAATCGAGACCAGAAGAACTGTGGAACAGATCAACAGAACCAGGAGTTGGTTCTTTGAAAGAATTAATAAGATAGATAAACCATTAGCCAGCCTTATTAAAAAGAAGAGAGAGAAGACTCAAATTAATACAATCATGAATGAGAAAGGAGAGATCACTACCAACATCAAGGAAATACAAACGATTTTAAAAACATATTATGAACAGCTCTACGCCAATCAATTAGGCAATCTAGAAGAAATGGACGCATTCCTAGAAAGCCACAAACTACCAAAACTGGAACAGGAAGAAATAGAAAACCTGAACAGGCCAATAACCAGGGAGGAAATTGAAGCAGTCATCAAAAACCGCCCAAGACACAAGAGTCCAGGGCCAGATGGCTTCCCAGGGGAATTCTATCAAACGTTTAAAGAAGAAATCATACCTATTCTACTAAAGCTGTTTGGAAAGATTGAAAGAGATGGAGTACTTCCAAATTCGTTCTATGAGGCCAGCATCAGCTTAATTCCAAAACCAGACAAAGACCCCACCAAAAAGGAGAATTACAGACCAATATCCCTGATGAACATGGATGCAAAAATTCTCAACAAGATACTAGCCAATAGGATCCAACAACACATTAAGAAAATTATTCACCATGACCAAGTAGGATTTATCCCCGGGACACAAGGCTGGTTCAACACTTGTAAAACAATCAATGTGATTCATCATATCAGCAAGAGAAAAACCAAGAACCATATGATCCTCTTATTAGATGCAGAGAAAGCATTTGACAAAATACAGCATCCATTCCTGATCAAAACTCTTCAGAGTGTAGGGATAGAGGGAACTAACCTCGACATCTTAAAAGCCTCTACGAAAAGCCCACAGCAAATATCATTCTCAATGGGGAAGCACTGGGAGCCTTTCCCCTAAGATCAGGAACAAGACAGGGATGTCCACTCTCACCACTGCTATTCAACATAGTATTGGAAGTCCTCGCCTCAGCAATCAGACAACAAAAAGACATTAAAGGCATTCAAATTGGCAAAGAAGAAGTCAAACTCTCCCTCTTCACCGATGACATGATACTCTACCTAGAAAACCCAAAAGCCTCCACCCCAAGATTGCTAGAACTCATACAGCAATTTGGTAGCATGGCAGGATACAAAATCAATGCCCAGAAATCAATGGCATTTCTATACACTAACAATGAGACTGAAGAAAGAGAAATTAAGGAGTCAATCCCATTTACAATTGCACCCAAAAGCATAAGATACCTAGGAATAAACCTAATCAAAGAGGTAAAGGATCTATACCCTAAAAACGATAGAACACTTCTGAAAGAAATTGAGGAAGACACAAAGAGATGGAAAAATATTCCATGCTCATGAATTGGCAGAATTAATATTGTGAAAATGTCAATGCTACCCAGGGTAATTTACACGTTTAATGCAATCCCTATCAAAATACCATGGACTTTCTTCAGAGAGTTAGAACAAATTATTTTAAGATTTGTGTGGAATCAGAAAAGACCCCGAATAGCCAGGGGAATTTTAAAAAAGAAAACCATAGCTGGGGGCATCACAATGCCAGATTTCAGGTTGTACTACAAAGCTGTGGTCATCAAGACAGTGTGGTAGTGGCACAAAAACAGACACATAGATCAATGGAACAGAATAGAGAACCCAGAAGTGGACCCTGAACTTTATGGTCAACTAATATTTGATAAAGGAGGAAAGACTATCCATTGGAAGAAAGACAGTCTCTTCAATAAATGGTGCTGGGAAAATTGGACATCCGCATGCAGAAGAATGAAACTAGACCACTCTCTTTCACCATACACAAAGATAAACTCAAAATGGATGAGAGATCTAAATGTGAGACAAGATTCCATCAAAATCCTAGAGGAGAACACAGGCAACACCCTTTTTGAACTTGGCCACAGTAACTTCTTGCAAGATACATCCACAAAGGCAAAAGAAACAAAAGCAAAAATGAACTATTGGGACTTCATCAAGATAAGAAGCTTTTGCACAGCAAAGGATACAGTCAACAAAACTAAAAGACAACCTACAGAATGGGAGAAGATATTTGCAAACGACCGCTCAAAGGGCTAGTTTCCAAAATCTATAAAGAACTTATTAAACTCAACACCAAAGAAACAAACAATCCAATCATGAAATGGGCAAAAGACATGAAGAGAAATCTCAGAGGAAGACATGGACATGGCCAACATACACATGAGAAAATGCTCTGCATCACTTGCCATCAGGGAAATACAAATCAAAACCACAATGAGATACCACCTCACACCAGTGAGAATGGGGAAAATTAACAAGGCAGGAAACCACAAATGTTGGAGAGGATGCGGACAAAGGGGAACCCTCTTACACTGTTGGTGGGAATGTGAACTGGTGCAGCCACTCTGGAAAACTGTGTGGAGTTTCCTCAAAGAGTTAAAAATAGACCTGCCCTACGACCCAGCAATTGCACTGTTGGGGATTTACCCCAAAGATTCAGATCCAATGAAACGCCGGGACACCTGCACCCCGATGTTTCTAGCAGCAATGTCCACAATAGCCAAACTGTGGAAGGAGCCTCGGTGTCCATTGGAAGATGAATGGATAAAGTAGATGTGGTTTATGTATACAATGGGATATTACTCAGCCATAAGAAACGACAAATACGCACCATTTGCTTCAACGTGGATGGAACTGGAGGGTATTATGCTGAGTGAAGTAAGTCAATCGGAGAAGGACAAACAGTGTATGTTCTCATTCATTTGGGGAATATAAATAATAGTGAAAGGGAATATAAGGGAAGGGAGAAGAAATGTGTGGGAAATATCAGAAAGGGAGACAGAACATAAAGACTCCTAACTCTGGGAAATGAACTAGGGTTGGTGGAGGGGGAGGAGGGCGGGGGGTGGGGGTGAATGGGTGACGGGCACTGAGGGGGACACTTGACGGGATAAGCACTGGGTGTTATTCTGTATGTTGGTAAATTGAACACCAGTAAAAAATAAATTTATTTAAAAAAAGAAATATAAAAGACAATCTGCCCTCAATTTAAAATGTCTTTCAGAAGTACAAATTATATGTATGATTTTATTTACAAATCACACAAGTAAGTATATAAACTTTATCATTAATAAAATTGGGGTCTCTTGTTTTGGCAAGACTATTCCACGATGAAGAAACTGGATGGGTCAGAGAAAGAAGGCTTTGAGACTGAGAAAGATGTAATGAGCAGGAATGAAGATACATTGGCTTGTGTCAAAGAAACTGTAGGTGGGAAACTCCCAGTGTCTGAGAAACTAAGGGAAATAATAAGAGAGAGGAAATAGGCCCTTAAACATCTCTGTAACTCTAACATGGAGAGGGGAGGAAAACGAGGAGAATCAAAATCATAGTTAAAAGCAAAGAAGTGGACAAAGGCAAACACATGTAACCACCCCCATTGCAGGTTTCCAGCCTATTAGAGTAAGAAATGAAAAAAACCATAACTTTAAAGAAAACTATAAATGCTATCACTAGTTGATAATGGCATATTAATTGTACTGATTTAACAATATTTTGTATTGTTTGACCTGATAATTACAGAAATGTGCATCCTTAAAGAATTACTGAAAAACAAAAATACTGTAGAGGTGCAAAAATTAACGTGTAAAGAATCTTATAAAACTAGAGAAATTCAACAGTACAGAAAGTCAAGAAACAGGAAAAATGAAAAGATCAATGATCTGTGAAAAATAGAAAATAGAATGATGTGTCATAGATGGTAATGGAGAAAGTAGTTTCAGTTCAGTAGTAAAAGTGGACAGGAAGAGGCATGTGGAAAGGAATAGATCGGAAGATAAAGAGATATGTGAAAAAATTGGCAGCAAAATAGGGAAATTTCAGAATGTTAAATAGAATATAATGTGCCAAATACTGGGGATCCCTGGGTGGCTCGGTGGTTTAGTGCCTGCCTTTGGCCCAGGGCGCGATCCTGGGGTCCTGGGATCGAGTCCTGTGTGAGGCTTCCGGCATGGATCCTGCTTCTCCCTCTTCCTGTGTCTCTGCCTCTCTCTCTCTCTCTCTCTCTCTCTCTCTCTCTGTCTCTCTATGTCTATCATGGGTGGCTCAGCAGTTTAGTGCCTGCCTATTTATCATGAATAAATAAATTAATAAATCTTTAAAAAAAATATGCCAAATACTAAATTTGCAGTGTTGATAAAAGATTGTTCTAATTTTCCTTGTTAGCATAACTAATAATTTTGATCTTTATATTTTAATCTTGTTCTAATTTTCCTTGTTAGCATAACTAATATTTTTAATCTATTGATTCTTATATCTTTTTCTTTTTTAAGAAAGATTTATTTATTTGACAGAGAGAGTGCATATGAACAGGAGGACACGCAGAGCAGGGGGGTGGGGGGGGGAGAGAGAGAGAGAGAGAGAGAGAGGGAATTTCCAGCGGACTCTCTGAGGAGAGAGGCAGGGCTTGGTTAAGATCTCTGAGACAGAGACCCTGACCCAAGCTGAAATCAAGAGCTGGTCACTTAACCGATTGAGTCACTCAGGAACCCCTGTCAGCATCTTATATATATTTTTTTATTAAAGATTTTATTTATTCATTCATGAGAGACAGAGAGAGAGAGAGAGAAGGAGAGAGAGAGAGAGAGAGAGGCAAAGACACAGGCAGAGGGAGAAGCAGGCTCCACGCCGGAGTCTGATGTGGGACTCGATCCTGGGACTCCCCGAACATGCCCTGGGCCAAAGGCAGGCACTAAACTGCTGAGCCACCCAGGGATCCCATCATCTTATATTTTACATCATCCCTCCTATTCATATAAAGTTTGTGCACAAAAGCCATGTATCAAGATTAAAGATATTTTTCCTGAAAATGATTATATACTCAGAACTTCAGGATTTTACTGTTCTAAGAAAATCTCAATTAACTTCCTTAGAAATCAGATTTTACAGAAGCGTATTTTGTTGCTTTATAATTCATTTTTGAATTAAATCCACTCCAAGTTTTCTATATTTGCTTACCAAATTAGAAACCATTTAAATATAGAATATGGTTTGCTACAATAGTAATGATACCTGAACTTAGTCTGGGATGTATTTTTTCTTTTTCTTTCTTTTTAAAGATTTTATTTATTCATGAGACACACACACACACACACACACACACACACACACACACACACACACAGAGGCAGAGACACAGGCAGAGGGAGAAGCAGGCTGTATGCAGGAAGCCCAATATGGGACTTGATCCTGGGACTCCAGGTTCATGTCCTGGGCTGAAGGCAGGCGCTAAACACTGAGCCACCCAAGGAACCCTGGGATGTATTTTTTCATATAGATTTGTTCACAATCTATAACAATCTGGTATTCTACAGAGTTCTGAGTACAGAAATATTTTTGAGTTAAATACTGAATGTAGCATAGCAATATTTACTCAAATTATAAATTGGAAGAGTTGGTTAAGATATTCTAAATTTGAGAATTTGTCTTAAAATTAGCATATATACATTTTTTTCTGTAATAACCAGTACAAATTATAGTGTTGTTCTCTTGTATTCAAAAACTAGAGTGTGAGATTCTTTGTTAAATTATCTCTGTATACGTAACACTGTAATTCTTCTTGGCATTTTTATGCAAACAATATAAAAAAAGTTTTCATTTTAAAATGTGTCTAAAAATTATTTGATACTCTTCCCTTCAAAAGTGGAGCTCAGGGGCACCTGGGGGCTCAGTTGTTTATGTGTCTGCCTTCGGTTCAGATCATGATCCTGGGGTCCTGGGATGGAGCCCTGAGTTGGGCTCCTGTTCAGCGGGGAGAGTCTGTTTCTCTCTTCCTCTGACCTCCCCCTGCCCCTGCTCATGCTGGTGATCTCTCTCTCTCTCTCAAATAAATAAAATCTTAAAAAAAAAAAGTAGAGCTTAATATCCCCCTCCTTGAGTATTCTGTCCAATTGCTGATTGTCCTGAATAGTCCAGGGTATGATAAGCAACAGAGAAAAGGAGAAAGAAAAAAATGGCATTCTGGCACATATGCAGGATTTCAGCTCCACTTGGCTTAGGTGAACAGATGACTGTTCGGGCGTATGCCCCCAAAGTCCCCCACTCTGCCCTCAATATCAAGAGCCTCACAACTAAGGCCCGTGCTTTGATCACAGCACAGACATGCAAAAATAGGAGTGGAAAGGTTATCAAGTAAGAAACGGCTCTCTCTTCTTCTGGTGGATGCAGTGGTATCTTAGCACTGGACTGAAGCCCTCCTTCATCCTGTTAGACTGGATCTCTCGTGCAATATGCACCCTGAACTACCATAAATGTAGGAAAAATCAAAGGGAAAATGAGTGAGGGCAATATGAGAGGGAGGAGCGGAAGGAGAGGAGGTGGAAGCCTGTCCTTTACTACTTTTTTATATTCTGAATTCATTATAAATAGAAACTACTGCTTCCCTTCAAACTCCTAACTCCAAATGTGGTTTCTTGCCTTTCTTGAGACTATATTTTGTTTTAAAAAGTCATTTTTAAATAAAATTATTAAAAAGTAAAAGTTTTCATGGTAGAAGAGTATGGAAAGCAATAAGGAGTTTTTTTAGAGGTAAATACAAATCTTTTGTTTAACTCCTTCCCAGACCTTTTTAAACTTCTATTAAAAGAAGTCTTTAATTTTTTTTTGTTACAAGCTCTGTACAAATTTGTATCCTATTTAAAATGTATTCATAGTATTTCCTTCCTTCCTTCCTTCCTTCCTTCCTTCCTTCCTTCCTTCCTTCCTTCCTTCCTTCCTTCCTACATTATTGGTAAACATAATGTGAATGCTTCCCCTATCACTTACTCTGCATTTCAATGACTCGGTGTGTCTCATAGTGGCTTATTAGACAGAAATTTGCACAGGGGTGCACCATGGGTTTGAATCCTGGCTTCATCACTACTCAGGTGTGTCATTTTGACAAATGATCCAAGCTTTAGTATTTTTTTTTTATCTAAAGTGCCCCCTAGCCCAAAATTTAGCTCCCCACAATTCTTAGTTCCTAATCCCGCCAAACTGGAATCTTTTGAGCTGAAAAATGAGAATAAAATTATACTACTATTGGAATGATAGCAGCACTAGATATGCATGACAAGTGTTTTCATCTCTAAGGAACAATGTATTTAATTCCATGATAGCTAGGTCTTAAAGATATTATTTAGCACCTCTACACCTCCATATAATTAATATTAATATAATATAGCAATATATAAATCATTACATTATTATTAATACATTAATAATTAAATAATTCTATACAATATATTAATACATTGATTTATCATTCATCAGTTTATTCTATTAATGTGAGTAGCATTACACTTTTAGAATCCTATAAGAGGTAACATTCTCTGGGTGTTATGTGTCAGGTACAATACTGAACAGTGCCCTTGTATTGTCTCACTGACAATATGATAAAGTAGGAGCTCACGTGATGCCCATATACAAGGGCACTCACACTTTTCGTAAATGTTGGAGCTGTGACTTTAACTGATACTAATTTAAACCTAAAGTCCATGTCATTAACCATGATGCATCATGCCCTAGTGGGCTTCTCCAAGGCCACCAGAACAGTCCTGAGCTTTCCTGGGCCAAGTTTTGATACAGTTCTCCCTCCAATATCTACGGTATCCCCTTCTAGAACTTGTTACTATAGACTGGGTCTCCTCACTTTCTCCTTCAGTTATCTCAATCTCTTCTTCTTATATTCTCTCTCCCTCTTTTTTAAAAAGATTTTATTTATTCATTTGAGAGAGAGATAGCAACAGAGAGCATAAATGGGGAGAAGAGGGGGAAGCAGGCTCTCCTCTGAGCATGGAGCCCAAGGAAGGGCTGATCATGACCTGAGCAGAAGGCAGACACTTAACTGACTGAGCCACCCAGGCACCTCTCTTCTTCTTCTATTCTTATCTTTATTTCTCTGCACTTCATTCTGAGTGATTTCATCAAATTCATTATCTAGTTTACTATTTTTCTCTTTGTTTTTCTCTGTTTTAATCCATATTTCTGAAGTTCCAGTTATTATTATCAGCATTTCAGACCTTCTGTAAAATCAGCACATTTCTCTACATAGCAATAAGTTAGAAAATATAGCCAAATATATGCTACCATTCACAAGAAAGAAAATGCTACAAAATATATAGTTGTTAAGTGCAGAATATTTACAGATTTTATGTAGCAAATTGTGAAACCCAATGAAGGGATATTAAAGAAGACTTGAAGAAATGGAGAGATATATTCTATTAATAAAATTGTTTAACATTGTTAATATCTCAATTGCTGTGTTCTTATGTGTGTGACATACAGACTAATCCAACAAAAAAAAAAATGGTATCACAGCAGTACGAGAAAACACAGGAACAAGGGGACTTGCTGGTTTATAGCACAAATTATTTAAGAAGATAATAATGAAATTTAGGATAAAACTGAATAATGGTAAGAAGGAGTATAATTGACAAGTTTAGGTAAAAGAACAACAACAACAACAAAACTTACACCCCAGTCTGTTCTTTATCTAGACAAACACAATAAACTCTCATTCTCTGTGGCAGGTGACTCATAGATCTCATTCATTCATCCATTCATTCACGCATAGTTTGCCAGACGGCCTGGGTTTTAAGGAGTAGTCATATCATGGAGAATAAATATTCTAATCTTGCACACGGGTGTGTGAACAGAGTCGTTTATTTCAGTGTGAGAAGTATCTAACAGAACCTGTGTCATTGTAGAGGAAGGAGCTATGAACATAGTTTTGACATCTGCCTGCTTCCTCCTATCCAACAACCAAGAGGCCCTCCCTACAAAGAGTATCAACTGTTTGATGAGCTCCCTTTATTCTTTCTTCCCCACTTATCCTCAGGCTGAATCTCACAAGACTTGGCGAGTATTCTACAACAATTATATAGAACTGTTCATCCTTCTGTTTTCATTCACTGGCTGATAACTCAGCTATATAAAAAATTTCCTTTGTACTAAAATGTAATGAATAGTCCCTAAGTGTAAGAACATGTTTTCCTTCCTCACAAAATCTAAATTATCTTCCCACATTTTATCAGTCTGTCTTCTCAGTAGTAGCTGTGATAAAGATATATTGGCTAGCGATGCCATAGACTTTTTTTCTACTTGTACATTTTATGATACATTTGGTTATTAAGGTGACTTTTTAAGTTCATGGTTTCATCTTACCATTGGTAATGAAACCTGGATATTCTATTTGAAGAATGGCCCAAAAATATGAGAGTAAGGACACAATGCTGGAAAACAAAATAAAATAATGAAAACCAATCAACAAATCAAAGAAACATCATCTGAGGTACCTCAGATATCATCCGAGGTAAATACACTGGGGAAAAATGTCTAATTGTGTGTGTGTGTGGGGGTGTCAGTATGGGTGTAATTCCGAATTTAATAATTTACTTGCTATAATAATATTTGAATTACCATTATTTTTGATAAAATTTTTCTGGTCATTAAGACATTGTAAACTATCAACTTACCCTTAAAGAAACTTTCAATCAAAACTGACACTTAATATGGACATTTGATAATCCTATAAGAAGTGGTGGCTTTGGCCTCCACATTCTATGGCTAATTCAGGGAACAATCTGTGCAGTCATATAAGTGATAGATGGTTATTATAAGATTATATATTTGTTATTTCATCCTAAAAACACTACAACAACATGCATGGTCTATTACTTTTAAAAGGATGAAGTTAGGGATATGCAGATCAACAATTCAATAAAAGGTTCTTGAATTCAAATTTGAGGCTTATATTCTTAATACGACATATACAGTCACTATAAATCTATTTATTGGTTCAGGAAATAATGAGGGACTGTTTTGTGTCAGAAACTGTTCTAGGTGAACTGTTGACCATAATAGACAAAGGTCATTGCCCTGGTGGAAGCTGCATTCTGGAAAGTGGAACAGGCAATGGACACTCAATGCATGAGTAAATTACATCATGTGTCGTCAGATGGTGAAAATGCTAGGGAAAACAAACAGTGGAGGGTAATTGGGGTTTGAAATCCTTGGGGGTAAGCATGAAGATTGCAGGGAGTAAATAATTGTAGGATCTTGGGTCATCATAAATCTGTGGGTTCTATATTTCATACTACTGCATACATAAAAGGGATTTTAATTGATTGAGGATTGGAGGATTAGTGTGTATGCATATGTAGTTCTTCTTCTGAGAAGATGATCTATTATTTTCATCACACTCTTAAAGAGATCATGTTCCTAAACAAAAAATTCTGACATTCTCAGTATTATGTGTTTTCACAAAACTAGATAACATAGATATCTATAATTAGATAACTAGATAACACTTCTTTCCTATTATCTTTGCGTTTATTAAAAATAATTGTGAGAGATAGACTTTTTGGAAAAGACTGTTGTTATTACACATGTTGATATTGACTTTTATTCTGAACACTGAAAAAATAAAGTTAATGATATAAATAATTCTGGTCTCTTCTTTAATTGCAGTCCTTTTGGGGATCCCTGGGTGGCTCAGCGGTTTAGCGCCTGCTTTTGGCCCAGGGTGTGATCCTGGAGTCCCGGGATCGAGTCCCCCGTCGGGCTTCCGGCATGGAGCCTGCTTCTCCCTCTGCCTGTGTCTCTGCCTCTCTCTCTCTCTCTCTCTATGTCCATCATGAATAAATAAATCAATAAGTAGCTCTTTTTTTAAAAGATTTTATTTATTTATTCATGAGAACACACAGAGAGGATTGAGAGAGAGAGAGGCAGAGACACAGGCAGAGGGAGAAGCAGGCTCCATGCAGGGCGCCCTACGTGGGACTTGATCCCGGGTCTCCAGGATCACGACCTGGGCTGAAGGCGGCGCTAAACCGCTGAGCCACCCGGGCTGCCCAATAAATAACTCTTTAAAAAAAATTCCAGTTCTTTTCAATTTAGAGAGAAAATGAATTTATAAATGTTGAATGTGATCACAATTATTGATCCCACCAATACATTGAATTTTTACATTTACACTACTTTTCTTTAAAAACAGCATCATCCAGAAAATGTTAAACACAGTGAAACAATAATCTTCAATTCATTATAAACAACTGTAACTTTATTCTATATAAGATAGTATTGCACTGGTACTTTACATCTAAAGTGAAGATTGTAATTCCTCTTTCAAAAGACTGTTGTAGGAATTTAAAAAAATTTTTAAATAAAACAAAACAAAAGACTTGTAGGAATTAAATGATGTAGTATATAAGTCAATTCAACCTACATCATATTCCTTCTTTTTCTTTATAGGTAATGTGTAACTGTGATTTTTTTCATTATTACAAAAAACATACACACAAGGAATCTTTGCTATATTTCTTTAATTCATTAAGATATGATAGGAACAACCCTGAAAATCAAATTACTTTTATCAAGTTCAATTAAAGTTCAAGCTAAGGAAGGGTATATTCAGATTTTTTGAAGGGAATGTTTGTTCTTTGTAATTTAAATGATTTGTAAATAAGAGAGATCAGTGACACTATATCAGTGTATTTGTATGTCTTTCTTAGAATGAATGCTGTTAAACAAAGATGTTCTAACATTTAGTCAAAGAATCTTTCTAACTCTAAAAACAACTATGACAATTCATTATGTTCCATAAAGTGTTCTTGAACTGGTAATTTTGCACTGGTGCTTCCCGTAATGACCATTACTATACTCATTTCCTCAAATCATATCTCCTTTTACACAGCTTATTATATTTAGAAATTTAAACGTCTGTACATACGAATGGCCAATTTTCAAGAGCATATATTTGAAAAAGTCAAATATGATCCATTTCCATGCCAAAAACATTGACATTCCTGGTCTTTAATCACTTTTCTTCAGCTTTCCAGTGTACTACCAAATGAATGTAGACTAAGAGAGGATTTGGTGACCAAGAAATACTCATCATTCACAGAAAAATGCAGATTCCAAAAGAAACAGGAAGAACAAAAATGTAAGTCTATATCGAAAGGCAGACTTTACTACTTTCTTATAAACTTCACAATCTTGTTTTAACAAGATGTTGTCCCCAATGTGTAGGTAAAATCTCATGGGCCAGAGCTTATTTTCAACTGTGAAATATACAATAGTAAACTCAGATTTTTAAAAATCTCCTTGAATAGAAGTTTTGCAACATTATATTATCAGCTGGCAAAATATTTCCTTCCCTTTTGCCCAGTATTTTCACATAATTTATACACTGGAACCTTACCATAACAACATCCTCAGTCTGTGGAAATTCCATAGTAGAGGATGTATTATACTGCAGTACTTGCCACATTGAAATAAAGTTTAGAAAATTATTGTTGAGCGGTTATTATGTATTAAGTACTATGCCATGTTGTATAAAATGTTTAATATATATGAGCTATTAAAATTTTGTCTGAAATCTATCTGGTCCCTGACCTGTATTATCTATGCCACTGGAAGCTGTGAACTCTTTACAATGGAAAATGTTAGGAAACAAGACTAGCAAAGATCTGCAGCATCTACTCCTCTCTATGTTGTCACTACCTTTTTAATACATTTTGGTATATTTGTGTGTGTTTGTGTGTGTGCGTGTGTTACGGAAAATCTGATTCCACACAAGCAATATTACTACACTGTATGATTTGCTAATGACCTAGACTTTACCATGTAGGCAATAAGGAAAATGCTGTAAATGTATAATCAGGAAAATAATGTGATGAAATTTGTGTTTTGATCATAAATACAGAGAATGTACTGGAAGGAGTTGAAACTGGTGTCAGGAAGAACAGTTAGGAAGTATGGGCAATGATACAAGGGCAGGAACTATATGTGAAAATCCTTGTAAACTTCAAAGTCCTCACAAATATTACTTATTATTATTGGTGAGATTTTTTAAAAAAGATTTTATTTATTCATTCATGATAGTCACACACACACACACACACACACACACACACACACACACACACACACAGAGGCAGAGACACAGGCAGAGGGAGAAGCAGGCTCCATGCAGGGGGCCCGACATGGGACTCGATCCCGGGTCCCCAGGATCGCGCCCTGGGTCAAAGGCAGGCGCCAAACTGCTGGGCCACGCAGGGATCCCCCATTATTGGTGAGATTAATTCTTCTGGTAATTAAACCTCCCTGGACTAAGAGCAAGAATGAGCTACATTAGACAGATTTCCTGCCATAATAGGGCTTGTCGTAATGACACGGTTTTATGTTATAAGGCCAAAGTGCAAAACTAAGCTGATGCCTGTTTTGCACTACAATGCCCAGCTGTCTATTCAAATAACTCTTCTGCTAAAAAGGAATCTCTTGTTATATTAATGACTCTTGGTACTACAGAAAACCATCTAAAACTGTTCCACTAGACTGTTTTAAGAGCAGTCTTCCCATAATGACCCAGAATGAATTTTCCTAGATGTAACCTAGTTTAAATGGCATATAAATCTCCAATTTGCCATTTGCTATGTAGATAACCATAAGCACTCTAATAAGAAAATGTGGGTGTCATTACACTTGGTCAAATTTACTACTGAATGACTAGCTAACAGACTTGGAAAATTTTACATCTTTTATCAATGGAGGTGTCATTAAAAACAGACCCTGGAGCTATGTCCTGAATTTCATTTTAAAATCACAGCACATTATCATTATCTGGACCTGTCTCATTATAATAGGTTTGGTCTCAATACAACAGCAATTTCTTTAAAGCTTATTGTATGATAGAGTGAAATCTGGGAATTTTTTAAAACTACAAATAGCTTTCAATTTTTTACTTTTTTTTTAAGATTTATTTATTCATTCAGAGAGAGAGAGAGAGAGAGAGGCAGAGACACAGGCAGAGGGAGAAGCAGGCTCTATGCAGGAAGCCCGACTCAGGACTCGATCTGGGGTCTCCAGGATCACGACCTGGGCTGCAGGCGGTGCTAAACCGCTGTGCCACCAGGGCTGCCCAAATAGCTTTCAATTATTTCCTCCCTC
>NW_027325891.1:0-24445 GCF_048418805.1 Vulpes vulpes
ACACAAAATGCCTTTAAGCCCTTGACCTAATGAAGTTAGTGACAGGATACGGATGACTAGAACAGAAAACAAAACTCAGAAAGAATTTTGTTCACGAACTGCCATATTTCTCCTGTCATTTAACCAATTTCCCCCCTCAAAATTAGAACATGGACTGCAAATCTTCGTGGCTAATGCTGCATATGACAGGCTAAGTGCTATTTAAAATGTAATGTTACATGTGACAATCTGATAGGGGAAAACAAGAGCGCATGTGAGGGACTTTTCAGATAGGTAGGGGTCTCAAAAGGTTATAAAGATGCCATTCAAGACAGTGAACCACAAAATGGCTTTTCCCATCCAATTAGAAAACATGCAATATTGTCACCAAGTCCTGCAAATGCAAGAATCCTTTCAGCCTGAGCACTCACTGGCAGATTCCCACTCTAATAACTTGACCTCCAACGTATAATACATCACTTTCTACTAAAATTAATATTTTGGGCTAAAATCAGGGCTTAGAAGACATTCATGAAAATGATTTAATGCGTGCATCATGCATGCTATTTCCAAAGTTCTTAATCTTTGTAATTCACTATAAACCAGAATCATGGGAGGTGGAAGGACACTCAAGAGTGGTAACACTTCTCCTGTTGACTAAAACATACACCTTCATTTTCAACTGTAATCCCAGCCAGGGCATCTGTGCTATTTAAACACTGTCATGGTTGAGTTCTCAGCAAAGAGAAACTACTGGTTTCCCACAAACATACTTCATCATAGTAGGGGACTTTCTCCCTCAAGAATCACTGCATGGATATTTATACAGATTCATGACAGAGCCATAGGGTGTAGAAAATCGAGGTTATTCAAGATTCCTCCACAATGACTGGCCACCATACTGGGAAGCACTTAACTGCATTATGCGTTCACCTACTTAAATGCTCTAGAAACTAGATACCATATTGAAATGTGATAGAAAGGGAAATGGGCCAGGTAAAGCTGTATGTTCTTTCTCCTTCTGCGAAGTAGGGTCTGAAAATAGAGGCAAGACTGAAAGTTTGCCAAACCTAGGCTGTTTGCATAAAACAAACCAGGTGAATCGTGGGTAACCGCACTACTGCTGTGTTCTCCCCCCACCCCTGACCCTGCCCTCCAAAAATGGAAAAATATATCAGCTACTCTCTGGACAGACACGAGTGCCATAGAAGATTTCAGTAGGCAATATTCAGTCCACATCTTCCAGCCATCTAAAAATCAGCTTTATTCAACTGTTCCTAAGAAGCGCCTCCGCCTTCCTGTTGAACCATCAATCTTTAAACTCTTCTGGAGAGGCTCACATTATAGGGTGCTTTTACACTGTGGTTACTAGCAAGTCACCAACAGCTCAAAACAGCAGGACTAGGACTGCTACCAGAAAAATAAAACACAGATTCCTCAGCAACTTAGTAAAGTGTCGCCTACGGTTCTCTTCGCGCAATGAGATGCCTACCTAGCCATTTGGGATTTGATGCCAGCTTCCTCTTCCTTCCTGCAGGTAAAATCAACACGCAGAGGTAGCATGACAGTCGGCTATGGTTACAAGGGATGAGGAGTTACACTTTGATTGAATCCAGAGGGTAAAGGCCTGGACAGGGGAGAATGAAGAGGACACATGCTAGGGGTGGCTCAGTAGGTTAAGCGTCTGACTTATGATTTCAGCCCAGGTCATGATCCCACGGGGCCTGAGACGGAGCCCCACCTCCGGCTCTGCGCTCAGTGGGGAGTCTGCTTGGGTTTCTGTCTTCCCCTCTGTCCTTCCTCCCACTCATGCTCTCTTTCTCTAAATAAATAAAGTCTTTAAAAAAAAACAGCGCATCGTAGAAAAAGACATTGTAATATTTAAGTTCCTAAAGACTACAAAGAAAAAAATGGAATAATTTACAGCCCACTGAAGTGTACTGACCTTGTAGTCTAATCGGAAGCTTGCGAGAGACGATAATAAAACACAAAATATTTTCATTTTGAAAGACAACTCAGAGAAAAAATGTTAAGAAGGAAGAAAACTCGATCTTAAAAGCTGTCAGGGTAATTGTTTGTCTAAGAATTGCATATCTAATCCCATCATTTTTCTACTTAGGCTGGTCCCAAATCCTTACCATGGACTTTTGTCACAGGATAATAGAAGCTACTTAAGAGTTTTAAACTGGGAGAAGAGGGAGAAGAGGCACATAATCTCTCCTGCTTGTAAAACTCAATCCACTTGTCATTCAGGTTACTGCTTTCTCTAGGAAATGTCCCCATACCTCACAGTGAGTTCAGGGTCCTGTGGTATAATCTTGTAGGACCCTGTACTTGGTCTTGACATATATCACACTTGTCATTATTTTTCAGCATCTTGCTATCTCCCTAGTGATCTATGCTGTCCAATATGGTAGACACTGGCCACATGTGGCTATTGAGCACTTGAAATACGGCTAATTCAAACTGAGATATGTTTCCATGTGAAACATATATCATATTTGGAAGACTCAATATGGATTTCTCCAGAAGGAACGTAGCCCTGCTGACACCTTGATTTTAGCCCAGTGAGAACTACATTAGTATTCTGACCTTAGTACTATGAAAGAATAAATGTAGGTTGTTTTAAGCCACTATATTTGTCATCATTATTACAGCAGTAATAGAAAAAAGCAAATACATGTAGCTACTAGGTTTACTTATGTGGATCCCATATTATTTCTCTTGGATACCATTGGGTTCAGTCTTAAACTCTAAGAGAACAGGGCCATATCTGTTTTGTTCACTTATCCATGACCTGCTCCCAGCACACTGTCTAGCTCATGCTGCTCAGTCCAAAATTGTGGGAATGAATGAAGCTATAGAAATAAAGGCAGTTCCTCTCCTTTCAGAAACGTGTGATCCATTCATTATTCTAATAAACATTTATTAAGCACTTACGCTGAGCCAGGTACTATGCAAGGCACTAAGGATATAAAAATAAACAAGAAGTCATTGCCAGGGGCTGGGAGGGAGGAGAGATAGGGAGCAACTGTTTGACAGGTATGGGGTTTCCTCTGGGGATGATGAAAATATTCTGGAACTAGATAGCAGTAGTGGTTGCACAACACTGTGAATCTACTAAATGCTGCTGAATTGTTCACTTTAAAATGGTTATGTTTTTGTTTATGTGAATTTCACCTCAATAAAAATAAACAAAATAAAATAAAATAAAATAAAATAAAATAAAATAAAATAAAAATAAAAACAAGAAGATGGCACGGTCCCTTGGTCCCTGACCTCAAGGATCTCAGCGTAGCCCAGAGTTGTATGGGCTATGCTGTACATGCGTGCCAGAAAGCTCTAGAGGTCTGATGCCATAGGGCTGTATCCAGGACACAGCTGCTTCGGAGGGAGGCCAAGGGCAAGGAGGAGGATGTGCCTAGATAAGGAAATGGGAGCCAAGAAAAGCTTGAAAACATGAAATGGGGGCTGTTTTATCTAAATCTTCAAAGATGAGTAGGGTTTAAAACAAACAAAACCATACAAACTATGGAAGGGGGAGTATTCCAGATAGAAAGCACCAACATTTATAGCATGTCTAGATAACTTTTCAAACTCCTGTCATTCTCCATCAGTTGACAACTGTCTGCTTCCATGTCCCTAATTCTAAGAGAGTCCTTACAAGGTAAAGCCTTAATCCTTAAAGTCACAATTGTTGTAATTACCCACCATCGCAGTACCTATGGAGCAAAGAGCTGTTTAACATGGAAAACTATAGGGAAAGGGAAATGGAAACCAGAAAATTCATTGACTCTATGAGCAGTCCCATCAAAGGCACATGTAATATATATTTAGAGACAGGAAAGAGAAGGAAAAAAAAAACTAGTTTTGCTCAGAGTTTGTCTGACAGTCATTTGAAACCATCTGGCTTCTGATACAAACAAGGTGTATAGACCTAAACATCATTTCAGAAGTACACTAAGAAGTTATCAAAATCATAGGATAGACATCAAGGTAGATGAGACCTCTTGGCTTCTCTTCTGGGCGACAAAGATTTAAGTATAGCCTGAGAATATCAATAACATATCTCAACTAAGGGCTGACTCAAACTCAACTGTATTTTGGATAAAGGAAACGAGGTAAATTGGGAAAAACATATTTGTGTTGTAGGAGGATTTTACTTTATTGCCAAATTTTTGAGACATTTGAAAACTTTTACTTCTAATTCTTAATAATAATAAATGAAATACCAAATATTTGTTCTCTGTTCAAATGTTAACTACTCAGAAAGTAGAAAACCTCCTATCAAAAGTAGAATCCCACAACAGTTGCAATCAAATTATCTTGCTTGATTTCCCTCTGATCATTATCTGATACTTTCTGGTTTACTATTTGTTTACATCTGCCTTCCTTCTTCAGAATGTAAGCTCCATTAGGGCATGGTTGGTATGTCTCGTTCCCTGGGTCATGTGCAGCATCTCTAAGGGTGCTAACCCTGAGGAGGTATATTTGTTGAATGAATAAATAAACAAGAAATTCAAGTATCATTCCCCAACTTAATTCTGTATCTTCTCTCTTCTTCCCAATGATATATAAAACTTCATAACAGAAATATTCATTTTATATCTATTCTAGAGGATATACTACAAGTACCGAATATTGTAGGATCAATTAAGAGCATGGGACCAGAGATCCTATAGCCTGGATAGAAGTCTGAGTTCTTTCTAGTTGTGTGGCCTTGGGCAAACTACTTAACCTTTCTATAACTTGCTTTCCTCACTGGTAAAGTCAAGTTATTAATATTAGCTATGTTATAAGGTTTTTTGATGATTCAAAGTACACAGAATAGTGCCTGGGACCTACGAAGCGCTCACTAAATATAAACTCTATAATGGGTTGAAGTCACAGAAAAAGAACAGTGGTTTAACGAAATGAGGATTTTCTATCCTTAGTTATAGGAGTGAGTTATCTGTACCCAGCAGTGTTCAAACAGAGACATAAATATCCACTTGATTGAGATATTAAAGAGAAGATTTCTGCATCATAAAGGCTTTTCTATTAGACAACTTAACATTGCCCCTCCTTCTTTTACAAATCTAAGATCCTGTGGTCATGACTAACACTATAAACTGAAATTAAGAAGTATACAGCACAATTCCTAAATGCAAAAACAAGAAGCATTTCAGCCTCCCATATCTAGTAGATGCATTTGTACTATGTTCACAAGAGAGTCAATTTCTTCTCTAGACATGGGGACCTTCCTGTTAGCCTCTGACAATTGACATCTACATTACTGATCTCCTTGTGAGACCACATGGAATTAGAGATGGATGAACATGGAACTGGAGTTCAGGTATTCCTAGAGATACAAGAAGTTTGGCTTCCCAGAAGGCTCATGTTAAAGAAAACTAAGAGTAAGTTTAAAGGAAAGAAAATGCAAACGAGCCAAAAAATAAACAAAAGACAAATAAACACTATAGTTCTTAACTGGAGAGTAAAATGTAAATGTATCCAAATCCAAAGAAGCCCATATGGGGCACCTGGGTGACTCAGTGGTTGAGCATCTGCCTTTGGCTCAGGTCATGATCCTGGAGTCCTGAGATCAAGTCCCACATCAGTTCCCTGTAGGGAGTCTGTTTCTCCCTCTGCCTATGTCTCTGCCCCTCTCTGTGTATCTTATGACTAAGTAAATAAAATCTTGAAAAAAAAAAACAACAACAACAAGGAAGCCCATATCTTGAGTGCAAATAGCATGATAGGTCAACTGGGAACAAGTTGATCTTTCCCACAGAGGCCTTCTTGTGGGGAAGAGTAGCTTCCAGGGGTTCTTTGAGAGGGCCACCAATAGGATTAGCACGGAGAGGGGGGTTAGGCATCAGAAGCTATGCATACAGGGAATGCATCCAGATGTAAGGGGCTGGTGATCTTAAATGAAGGGGAGACCCAAAAAATCTAAATCTAGGCTCAGAGTGAAAGAATAAATCCATAGGCTTCTTCCAAATTTGTGGTAATTGGATATAACCTGAGATACATCCTTGAGATACAGAAAACCCTAAATCACCTGCTATACCAGAAAAGACCAATAAAATGAATGGCATTCTGCTTTAATTTTAACGTGAAATGGATTTTTATCATACACTAATTGGCTACAAATTAGTAGTCTATGTGTGCTTAGTCAGCTGACCTTCAGCTTGTTTTTGTTTCTTGTAAACAAGAAGGGATCCTTTTAGCACCAAACAAGTAATGTTATGAGCGTTCACAGACATAGTATAACTTAATTCTCACCAGTGGTAGATTTAGAGCAGCATCGCTGTGAGGTATTTTCAAATGCTGACCAGAATAGCTATACCAAGAACAGTCCCTGTATGCTCAGGTGAATACCTAAAAATACACACTTATTCTCCTTTCTGTAGCAGTGAAAGTCATTTTGAACCACCCTACAAAGGACTTTGATGTCAGTGTGTGTCAGCCTCAGCTAAGATCTTTCAAATCCTATATACACATTGGGGGAGAGGGGAGGGTCTTCTTTGAAAATTCTGATGAGCTAGACAAAAATTGTTTTGAAATTACTCTATTTCTTCCACATTGTTTGCATGCAATTTTTAGTAAGCTCATCTTCAGCTCAAAGAACTTCAGCTTATTTTTATAGGTAAGGTTCTACTTTTTATCAATGGGATGCTGATTTTTTTGTGTGTGTATGCTATATGTACAGAAACTTTCTTGAGTCTTTAGAAATTTAGTTTAGAATCTTGAGAAGTTTTAAATGTAATGTATATATGTTATTTAGTATGTCATGTTTACATTCAAGAACTTGCCAATTTAATATGACTTGACCTTTGGGAGATTAATTGCAGCAGATGGTAATAAAAGTTAGGACTGTTGAAATATGATATATAGATTTATTTTAAGGCTATTGCAGGGGTTAGTTTATTTGGTAGACCTCATAGTCTCTTATACCCAAATATAAATATCATAAGGGAGAGGATTTGACCCAAACAATTTTAATAAATTCTGATTCCTCATTGCTCCTTCTGGCATCACTTTCTCACTGGTTTCAGCCAATCCCCAGAGAGGGGAAAATAAATAAATAAATAAATAACAATCTTTTTCATGAACAATTAAAAACAATTTAAAAAATTTTTAAAAATTTTCTCACAAATCATATAGAAGTATCACATAGAGGAAAGATGTTTAAAAAGCCTATTTTCCAACCATAAGTGGTTCTAAATAATAAATCACAATGCCCCTAATATCTTAGTGGGTGTTTTTGGTTGTCACAATAAACTAGAGGACTCTACTGGCCTTTACTCTGTAGGAGCCAAGAATGCTAAACATCTTACAGTGCACAGGACAGCCATTCACCATGAAGAATTGCCCTACCTAAATGTCACATTTTAGGAGACACAAGGAGAAAATATAGAAATAGATTAAGAGCAGAAAACTATCTCCTTCTGTTCATGATAAATCAAGTGGACACAAAAAATATTATGATGATACATAATATTATACCATAATTAAATACCATAGATCTACCGTAGAATACTATAATTAAAACCCAGATCTACTTAGTATATATCATATCTGTACCCTGGAAACACAGAAAATATCTTCCCTTTCCAATACCTGTCAAAATGGCACAAAATTCGACAATATTTTATGCCACAAATAAAACATCAATACATTCCCCAAAACAGGAAAGTATAGAAAACATTCTCTTAACGCAATGCAATAAAATTATAAACTACAAAACTAGAAAAAAATATGCTCTGTCTTTTTTTTTTTAATTAATTTTTATTGGTGTTCAATTTACCAACGTACAGAAAAACACCCAGTGCTCATCCCGTCAAGTGTCCACCTCAGTGCCCGTCACCCATATGCTCTGTCTTATGAAAATTTTAAACCTGTCTCAAAATTCTGGGGTCCACAAAAGGAAAGCATCTAGAAAACAATTATGTAAAAAAAAAAAAATCCATGGGATAGCTAAAGTAGTGCTCAAAGGGAAATTCATAGATTTCAACAGTTTATTAATAAACAAGGAAGAATAAAAAATAAACATCTAAGTTAGGAAGTTAAAGGAAACAAAAGCTACAGAAAGCAGAAAAAGGAATTAATGTACATAGTATAAACTAATTGGAAGAAAGGAGAGTAGAGGACTAATAAATCAAAAAGCGAGTACTTCAATTGTTAGCTAATCCAATCAAGGGGGATGACAAAGATTGATTCAATTATACAAAATAAGAATCAATAAGAGGCAAATGATACTAATATAGAGGACATTTAAAAAAATCATAACAGGGAACCCTGGGTGGTGCAGCGCTTTGGCGCCTGCCTTTGGCCCAGGGCGCAATCCTGGAGACCCAGGATCGAATCCCACGTCGGGCTCCCGGTGCATGGAGCCTGCTTCTCCCTCTGCCTGTGTCTCTGCCTCTCTCTCTCTCTGTGACTATCATAAATAAATAAAAATTAAAAAAAAATTAAAAAAAAATCATAACAGATTTCTTTGCTCAACTCTACACAAATAAATTTCAAAACTTGGATGACAGAGATAATATATAGAACATATGGTATGCGAAGCTGCTTCCAGAAGAGAGAAAAGATCTAATCAATTACCATATAAATAAAGGAAGTTGTTAAAAAGTTACCACCAAAACAGGACACACACACACACACACACACACACACACACCCCACACACAAACACACACAGCCTAGATGGTGTCAGGGCACAATTTACCAAATCTTTAAAATTCAGGTTAATTCCAATACTATTTAAACTCAGAGTTTATAAAACAACAGTCACATTGACACCAAAAACCTGACAGACTGCACCAAAAAGAAAATTATAAGGCAAAGTCAGTCAGGAATAGCAATGCAAAAATCCCATATTAAATACTGACAAATAGAATCTGATTTAAATAATAATGTGCCTGGCCAAATGGAATTTATTTCAGGAGTGTAAAGAATAAAAGTTTCATAAAACAAGATCGAAAACTTAAAAATATATCAGCATCAAATCCCTCACAAGGACATTCAATGCCTTTTAGAGCATGATAGTTTTCATTTCCACATTAATGCCATCACGCTGATGCCAGGGCCATTCAGTCTCCTATGTACTTAGGCCATTTCCTACTTCTTGACCTCTGCCAACCTTGCGTCTGCGTTTAGAATGTCGTAAGCCCAAATTTGCTCTCAGTTCTGAATATCCTATCTGCTCACCAAAACCAAATTTAGGGGATCCCTGGGTTGCTCAGTGGTTTAGCACCTGCCTTTGGCTCAGGGCGTGATACTGGGGTCCCGGGATCGAGTCCCACATCGGGCTCCCTGCATGGAGCCTGCTTCTCCCTCTGCCTGTGTCTCTGCCTCTCTCTCTCTCTCTCTCTCTCTCTCTCTCTCTCTCTCTCTGTGTCTCTCATGAATAAATAAATACAATGTTTAAAAAAAAAAGTTTAAATTTTTAACTCATAAGAAAAGCTTCCTTGATTCTCCTCACAATCAGAAACTTCTCTCCTTTTGCTGAACAACTGAAAAGTTTTTTCTGTCTCTCTTATGGCATTTGTCACAGTCAACCCTGTATTACAGGTATCTGTGCAAAGCACTACATCTCCTATTAGACTAGAAACTTCCTTGAGTGATAGGGCCGTGGCTCCTGTACCTTTGTATTCCAATCACTCCAAGCACAGATCCTTACGTACTTTCATGTTTTGGTGTACAAACGCAAAAATCCAGGATATAAAAGCAAGAGCAAGCTGAAGACTTATGAGTGGTGGTTTTCCTGAAAATGTTCCTGCATGTGCACAGAATGAAAAGTTAGAATCTAAACATCAGCAAGGCAGTAGCCATGCCAGCCCCGCTATCATCCAGCAGCCAGAGTCAGG
The DNA here is from genome assembly GCF_048418805.1 of Vulpes vulpes. Classification (NCBI taxonomy): domain Eukaryota; kingdom Metazoa; phylum Chordata; class Mammalia; order Carnivora; family Canidae; genus Vulpes; species Vulpes vulpes. The sequence goes on from NW_027325891.1 coordinate 9,837, forward strand.
GCAGCATGAAACGCACTCCGGCTCCAGACTGAGAAACCCTAATTACCCTCAGCCAGCCAGTAAGCAGACAGCAACAGCTATTGCAGAAGCCAAAAAGCAGCTAGAACCATCGATGCAGGGCATGGAGGTGGTAGTGAGTAAAGAAGTCAGGATGGAATTATTGGTTTCATTAGACTGTTAGTTTGGAAGCAAGTACTTCACGCACACACACCAACACCACCACACATATGCACCCTCTTCATATTTCATTTTTGTGAAGTCCAAATATTAACCTGTGTTCTAAAATTTCACTGAAAATGTATCAGCTTGTGAGACAGTCATAATGTCGAGTTTCAAAATGTATGTGTAATTTGTTATGCGCGGCAGGGTCAACAGTCCTATCAAAATTGCACCAGAAGGTTTGCTAAGAACAGAATATTAAACAGAACAGAGACTATGGGATTTAACGTGAGAAACTGACATTAAGTTAAAATGGTGCAAAAAGGCCACATTCCAACCACTGTTGATACACTTTTTGAGAACTGGACTTTCGATCTAAACCTGTCATTCTGGGTACAATTTCAAAAGCAAAGAAATCCAATGGAATGACAAATTTCTGGGTCATCCTGAATACAAGAGTTACACTCTAAGACCATGTAAACCAAGAAGTTGACATGGTTGTAGGGACTATGTAGACCTTCCTTTTGTAGGGAAATCTAGCAGGTTTTTTTCCTCCCTCCTCCATCCCTCCTTTCAAATGTGCCCTTTATAGATAGTCAGGATGTCTGCCCCTGGTTTTCCTCTTACTTCTCTGATGCTCCTTCATCTTTGCAACCTCTCCACCTGCCCTGATACCTCAGTGGTTGTCAGGCCTCCATACTCAGCTCTCATCTCATCCCACGCTGCGCACACTTTACCATTTCAGAGCTCACTGCTATTTGCGGCTTCAACACTAAATGACAATCGAAGTTTTATGTCACCAAAATCTATCTCCAGGTAAGAATCATATACCTAAGTGTCTCCAGTTTATCAGCCTCATATGCATAAACTATAGTCACTTTCCCCCATCCAAACTGGGAGAGGCTGAAGGATGGTCTTCTAAAGATGTCTACATCCCAGAACCTTTGGTTATGTTATCTTACATGGCAAAAGGGTTTTGCAGATATACTTAAGTGTCTTGAGATTACCTAGGTGGATCAATGTAGTCACAAAAGTGCTTCCAAGAGTCAGTGTTAGAGTGATTCAGTATGAGAAATACTTAACTGGCCACTGCTAGGTTTTGAAGATGGAAGGGAACCATAAAGCAAAGAATGTATAGAGCCCATAGGAGCTGGAAGAGGGAAGGATGGATTCTCCTCTACAGTGTTCGGAGGGAGCACAGCCATGCTATGCTGATGCCTTGATTGCAGCACAGTGAAACCCATTTCTAGACTTATTACCTCCAGAACTATAGGATAACAATTCTGTATTGTTTTAAGCCACTAAATTTGTGGTAATCTGTCACAACAGCAATAAGATACTAACACAACCAATTCTTTCAATTGCCACTCTGTCACATGACTTGCCAAGACCTATTGATTCTCTCTCCTAAATTCTTTGTTCCCTGCCACCCATTTGTTCTTATCACCATGGGTACTCCTCAAGAAGGAAATGCATCCTGTGGGGTTTTGCTGGTTTTCCTATGTCTACTCAAGCCACTGTCTCCTCTAACCCTAACTTGGGCAAGATCAGTCTTCACACAGACCCCAGATGATCTTTAGAAGACACAAATCTGGTAGTCTCAAGTCAAATGACTCACTCTTGACAACAGAGAGCTTCTTTTTTTTTCTTTTTTTTTCTTAATTTTTTATGATAGGCACACAATGAGAGAGAGAGGCAGAGACACAGGCAGAGGGAGAAGCAGGGTCCATGTACCGGGAACCCGACGTGGGATTCGATCCCGGGTCTCCAGGATCACACCCTGGGCCAAAGGCAGGCGCCAAACCGCTGCGCCACCCAGGGATCCCAACAGAGAGCTTCTTTACCTGATAAAAGGGTCTTCATATTTTGATATCCACCTAATCATTCAATTCTAATCTCTGTCCTCTGTCCAAGCTTGGCACTCTACCCAGCATCCCACTCATTCCTGGTACCTCATCTTCACTCTGTCCTCGCTACCTGTCTAACTGGCAAACTCCTACGTATCTTTTAGTATTGAATAAACTGTGTCAGTAAGCTCTCAAGAATGAGCTCCTTGAAGCTCTGTCTCTTTCCCCAAGATGCCTACTCTAGACCTCACTCTGAACAAACCGAAGGGACAAGTCTTCCCTTCACATGACCTCTGGCATATGCTTGCTCTATCTTTCTCCTAGTTTTGGCCCATATTTGGCTTTAGAATTACTTTGAGAAATAACCCAGTAAGACAACATGCCCCCATTCACCTATATTTTCAAGGAGCAGGTGCTGAATTTGAGAATTGGTACTAGAACAACCAGCCCTGGCATCGCAGCCACTTTTTCAGTGCTAAGAACTTTACCTTGAAAGATAGATTTAGGACAAGAGGCACCTGTCAGTCCCAATTCTGCTATAGATGAAGATTGACTTAAAACTCCTCTCGTGCCACCCCTTCACTTTCCCTTCTTGGTTATAAAGAATTCCACTTTCAGTTTTCAGCATAGTAAGTTTTTGTACTTTCACATCATTTCATTCCTTTTCTCTGGCCCATCTCCAATTTCCTAATATTGTGTTTAAAATATGGAGATGAAAATTAGACTCAAATACAGACTTTATCAACATTGAACACTGTGAGTGGATTATTTTATGATTCTTCTGTGTTACATTCTGGCTAATGCAACCCCAGATCATGTCCTCCTTTTTGATAACAGCCCTATATTGCTGACTCATATTCCTGAGTGACAGGGTGAGAATGGCTTTTTACCTGCAGAATACTTACATGTCAATTCCATTCTTTATGATGGCTAGGATAATCTATCAGTATTTTTCCCCAGAAACATAAAAATCTCACACTGTTGCAAAGAACTAATGCACTGACAGTATAGCTTGTCTTGACTTGATGTTCCAATCTATAATTGGAACCATTAGATTCAAATCAAAGCCTCACTAAGTTCTCTAGCCATTTTCTTCATTTTTAAATATATGTTACATACTTATGTAGGTAACATTTTAGTTCAAAATAAAAAAAAATACACTATATTTTTAACTGTTAGTATAGAAGCTATACTTCATTTTAGAAGCCACAAACACCAGAAATAATGAGTTAGATGGACCATATGGAAGTAGTTTCGGGGGTTATCCTCTGATTCCATTAACTTCAGTGCATTTTTTTCTTTTAAATCTACAATGAGAAAGAAACAGTTGAAAGCAGAGGATGCTTTTTAAGTTAATCTGCCTTTCTGATAAAGCAATGGAAATGGAGGCTCAAATAATGTTTCTGAAGCAAAGTGGGAGAAGATAAACAAAATATTTCATCTCTAATTGGCTTCTGGGAAAAAATCTCATGCAGATTAAGTATGTTTCTATTAATTTAAGTAAATTAGTTCATTTTACTTTCTCACGTTGACATGATAAAATCGAAGCATGCACATTTAAAAATTTTTTAACATACTTTAAAGATAGATTTAATATTATCTTATTAAAACAGATATATAAATGAGTGGGTTTGGAGTGGAAAAATCTGAATCATAGTCTTAGCTCATTTGTTCACTATCAGGTCAAAAAAGTCACATCATCCTCTCTAGATCTCCATTTCTTTTATTCAGTAATGGCAATCAGTAATCACGCTCACTAAGTTTACATTTGCCTTTATCCTTCTCTTGTGAGTATGGAATACTACACTTAAAGGAATGCAGAATAAGATCAAAATATGAAGCTGTAGGGACGCCTGGGTGGCTCAGTGGTTTAGCACCTGCCTTCGGCTCAGGGCATGATCCCGGAGTCCCAGGATTGAGTCCCACATTGGGCTCCCTGCATGGAGCCTGCTTCTCCCTCTGCCTGTGTCTCTGCCTTTTTTTCTCTCTCTCTGTGTCTCTCATGAATAAATAAATAAAATATTTTTAAAAATATGAAGCTGTAATGGAGACCAGTACAAGCTGTAGAAAAGGACCTACTACTCCAATGTGGAAGAAGTGAGGTTGAAATTTGAAGCTGAAAGTCTTACTTGTTCCCCATTTCTTTCTTTCTTTTTTTTTTTTTTAAGATTTCACTTATCTGTTCGTGAGAAACACACACAACAGAGAGAGAGAGAGAGAGAGAGAGAGAGAGAGAGAGGCAGAGGGAGAAGCAGGCTCCATGCAGGGAGCCCAATGTGGGACTTGATTCTGGGTCTCCAGGATCACACCATGTGCTGAAGGCAGCACTAAACCACTGAGCCACCCGGGCTGCCCTACTCCCCATTTCTTATATCTCCTAGAGAGAGCTTCTGACCTATAGTTTCCTCATTGATCCATCAAACTGATGGCACTCATTTCAGGACATTACAGTGGAAATTCTACTCAGAATCTTAAAAAATAAACAATAAAAAGAGGGCCACTCTAGTGATACAGATGTGTGGATGCAGGGTCTTGCTCAGTCTAACTCAGCCTCAGATCCACGTAGTAAAACCTTAAAACCAACAAGTGAAATTTAAATACGGTTGCTTCCAATACTAAAGTCTCAATGTATCTTAACTTAGTGCACTTGTCCGATATTGGAAGAGGAAGTGGCATTTCAAAGGCAAAGAGCACTGTGCCAGACCTCTTTCCAACCATTGCTGGACCAAATATTCAGGAAAGCTATCCTGTCAAAAAAAAACCCTACATTTGGATAAATTATAACTAACTTACATATAAACACATTGCTGAGGTCTCCAGAAAACAAGGGAAGCTAATAAAAAAATGGGACCCACAAACTAATATCATAATGGTAAGAATACCCTGAAGCTAAGGCTTCCCTGAAGAAGTGACTAAAACCAGGCATCCACAGTTGGATATGAATGGGAGAAGAAGAGGGCTATTAACCCTGAGGTTCCTAAATTGACCTTGTACTTGAAGGAACCTTACCCTCAATGTGTGTGAGCACTAGAAGCTAACAACCTACTGCAGAGGAATTAGATAGAAAGCCTACTTGGCCCTGCTTATTCCCAGGATAAAAAAAATCTACACCAGGAGACCAGATCTCACATGGATATGGTGTTAAAATTTATATTACCTGGGCTGTCAGGAAAACCACATGCCAAATAACTAAATAAAATCTGTCCTAAGCACTCTCTGACATCTAGTTGAGGAACGGGCAAGCCTATCCTGGAGAAAAAACAGCATCTTTAATGCTTTAATCATCTCAGGCTGCCATAACAAAATACCATGGACTGGGTGGCTTAAATAGCTGAAATTCATGTTCTCATGGGTCTAAAAGCTGGAAATATGAGATCAGGGTGTCTGGATGGTCAGGTTCTAGTTAGGACTCTCTTTCTGGCTTGTAGACAGCTGCCATTTCATTGTGCCAGCACCATGGTGGGAAGAGGGACAGAGTTCTCTCCTTCCTCTTTTAATAAGGCTATATACCTATCTGGTTAGGGCCTTATCCTTAATACTTAATTTAACTTTAATTACCTCTTACAGTTCCTATCTCCAGGTACAGTCATATTAGGAGTTAGAACTTCAACATATGAATTGGGGGGATAGAATTCAGTCCATAGCAATTAATATCATATCTGATAATTCCCACAGATTAAGTTCAGCCAAATATGAGCTCATATGCAACTCTTACAAAATGAAGACAAGAAACCAAGCCATCATGGGTACCAGTCAGAAGCACCATAAGTCAGAGATTTAAAAGATCAGTGGCCTCAAATATTAGCGCTAATATAGACTATAAAAGAGTTATGTTCCAAATGGATAAAAAAATTAAAAAGAAAATATTTCTCGTGAGCAAAAAAATAAGACTATCAAAAACATTCAGTCAGACTTAAAAGATAATAAAATAAATGTTTTTGGAAATTAAAAAGAAAAACTTTGAAATTGAAACTCCATAATACTTAACACCACAAATTAGCAGACAACTGGAAAGAAAAACTCAGTGAGCTAGAAGACAGACTTGAAGGACCAAGACAGATTACAGCATAGTGTGACAATGACCATGGAAAATGTGAAAGAGGTTACAAGACATGGATGGAAAATGACAAGACATACTTCACAACCAAAAGTTTCTTTGTTCAAAGGTGCTATAAAGTGATGAGTTAACCCACAAACATGGTAAAGGTAAAACCCACAAAGGATGTTAGTTAGGATACACAGAGAATGCCTCTCCATCAAAAGATAGATAACCCAACATAAAAATGGACAAATGTCTGAAACAGATATCTCAAAGAAGAAGAAACACTGATGACCAATAAACTTATGAACAGATGGTTAAATCATAACCAGAGAAATATAAATGTGAACCATGAGATACCAGTTAATACCCATGACTGGAGGAAGGGGTAGTGGTTAGAAAACCTGCAGTTTCCAAATGTTGACAAGAATACAGGGCATTGAGAACCACTGAGAATTTAATTTGTACAATTACTTTTTTTTTTTTTTTGAGAGAGAGAGAGCATGCATGCAACTGGATGGGGGACAGGCAGAGGATGAGAAAGAGAGAAAATCTTAAGCAGGCTCCATGCCCAGTGTGGAGCCTGATGCAGGGATCAATCTCACAACCCTGAGATCATGACCTGAGCTGAAATCAAGAGTCCAATGTTTAACCAACTGAGCCACTCAGGTGACCCAAATTTTACAACTACTTTAAAAAGTAATTTGGCATTACATTTGAAGATCCACATATCCACTGACAAATCATTTCAACTGATTAAACCTATTTCCCAGAAAAACACTTACACATATGAATTTGACTTGAGAAAGGTCAAAGTTCTTAGCTGCATTGTTTGTTTAAGTGGGAAGGGGAAGGGAAGGACAGAACTGGACAGGAAAGGACAGGATGGGAAAGGAAAGACATCCAACTATGAGGAAAACAAATGAAGTCCATCAAACAGACCATCAAAAACTTTTGGAAGAGTCATACAACAGAATATCTCACAGCAGTGAAAATTAATGAATTGTAGCTACACTAACCAGCATGGATACATTTCAGGAAAATAATGTTGAGTTTAAAAAAGCAAAATAGAATTGACTCTATATAAACTTTGAAAACCTGTAACAATATATTGTGTACAGATGCATGCATGTGTGGTGAAATGGTTAAAACAGAACACTAATCACATAGTGGTTTGATGGGAGAAAGAGGCGAGAAGAACAAAGTGGAGAAGGGGACAGAGGAGGCATTTGATTTATTGCTGATGCTCCATTTCTTCAGCTGAGTGGCACATGCACAAATGCTGTTTCATTCTTTTTTTATAATGTAAATATATGTTATGTATTTTTCATTATATGTAGAAAATATTTCATTAAAATTCTAAAAAGAACACTGGGGAAGGGAGTGAGTAGCAAACTCTGAGCAAATCTGGGGTTCCTGACTGGGTATGTCTTTGGTTTCCTCCCACCTGTGTCTTTTCTCAAGCTTAAGGGTACATCTAATAGATTCCACCCACAAATCCTGCCAAAGGATTATGTGATAATCATGGTTTGTGCTTATAAAGGTTTGAGGAAACTTTTCCAAGGGAACCTTTGAAGTCAAGAGAGCAGCTTAGGCTTTGAAGTGCTCCCCATCACCTGCCCATCTGCCGGGTGTCCCCTTTCCTTAGCAGTTCCCACTACCATGGGGCTCTTAGTGGAGGGGACTGGAGGATTGGCCTGCAGACCACTTCAAACAGCTTCTTGGAGCCACTTTGAGACAACTAATTACTCCTAATTATCACAAAGCTCTGTGTGTATTTTTTATAGTATATGGTCAGCAAATTTCTAATTCTTTATCTTACTAGGGGAGAAAAAAGGCACTTGAACATCTTTTTGACTAGATATAAAATGTGAAAGGGCTCCAGGAAAGTGTACCAGTCCAACTTTGTGTAATTTGATTGCCATTTAAATACAGTGACTTTTGGATTCAAGACTTTTGTTACTGTGTGTTAGCTAATCAATGTTTACTGAAACATTCAGTCTTTATAAACCTAACTTAGTGTATATACAGTAATTTAAAATCTTGACTTTCTGAGACAGGTGAAAAAAAAAGTATGATTAACTTATGGGAGCATTCATGTGTTTTTTATTTACAGATTATTCATACATGCTTTAAAATACAATTAGTGTACTTTCAAACTAAAAACAAATACACAGAGAATGGAAAAAGAAATCCTAGGGGGAGAAAAACATTAAGGACTGGGCCATTTGATTTATTCTTAATTAACTTTTGTATTTAATAGGATATCAGTATCTATTAGTAGGTGATTTATGTTAATTCATCAAAATCACTTTGGTTGGATTTTCATTTTTGTATCAGGATGCAAAATTTATTGGCATAGATTTTTCTATGCAGCAAATACAGTCTTAATGAAATATATTAGGGAAGGAAGAAAGGAAGGAAGGAAAAGGAAGAAATTAAGACTTTAGCCAAAAACAGTCTACATGATTCAACTAAGCCAACTTGTGCATTGATATCAGATTGCTATCCTCCTCTGTAGTAGAAAGGTCCTAAAACCACTATTGTTTATTAAAATCTCCTAAAGTCAAATTTGGATCTGATGAGTTCGACGATTATTCAACATTCTGAAAATCGATCTCAAGTAGAAGTTGCTCATAACGAGTTCTTTGGCAGATAAACATACAAAAACAATTGTAAAAATTATTAAAGCTTAATTTAATATTCTATATCATCAAAGTTTTCAAGAACATCAGTAATTATCATCACAGTTATTCAGTAATGGTATTTGGCTAGTGTTGCATATATTAACAGAATAAATGCCAACTAATTCCAAGAATTGCTAGTATAAAATTTTGCTAATTATCTTGAAGGAGAATAACTGTCTAGGGTCTGATAGAGACTGTGTCCCAGAGCGACTTCCAGAGAGTCTATTTATCTTCCTGTACCTTTTGTGGACTATTTCATTGGCAGCAAGGAGAGCCTACCGTGTTGCGCCAAATGCATTCTCAGGTCTACGCACATCCAGGGAGAAAGACCAAAATGAAGAAATGATTCCATAGCCTTACCTCCTAATGGGGTCAGAAATCAAATCCTTTGGGGATAGGGTAATTGGGTGTTTGAGGAGTAAGTGGGAGTTTGAGATTGCAGGAGGAGGCCCCCTCCAGATCTTTGGGGCAGCTGCAAATTCCCCAACTTTGCTCTCTTAGTTCCCCTGCCTGTAGTGAAACCCTTAAAATAAAACAAAAAGCCCTTCAAAGCTTACCTGGGAGATGAAGGGAAATGAGGAGTTGCTATGGAAAGTATTCCTCATGCAGCAGGAATCAGAAGGGGTGAGGGGGGCAGCCTCACCCCTGAGGACCCACTTGGATTTGTAATTCTGCTTTTATCCTCCACTGCTCCCCAGCAAACACTGGCACTACTTCTGAAACAACTCATCAGTCTTCCCTAAGGAGAAGTCCTTGGACTATTTAAAACTCAATTCATAGTGACGATGCTCGGTAAATATTAGTTTTCTTAACTCCTCTGCTTCCTATGGTCAAATCAATGACCTATTTTGTGCAGAGGAAGCTGAGTGAGTTGAAAGTGCACAGAAACTGGCATTTCAGCCAGTTGAATTTACTTGGGATTTTGGATTGGAGTCCAGTCCTCCTGTCCTCTACAAGATCAGCCAGTAGTTGTGCCCCAATGTGCCCTATTCTCTATTACTGAGCCCCATCTACACCATGGCCCATTTGTGCTTGGGGGAATGAAAATGTGTGGAATTGCAAGGAAAGAAGGCAGAAGAGATTCTCCCAAGATGCAGAGATGATCTGTTCCTTCAGACATCTCTCTTCCGTCTGCAACCTGGAATGCACTATCCGGAAGTGTGGACAATTCGTTAAGTAGAGGACTTTGTCAGCAAGTGAAAGAGTGAAGGTAGCCATGAAAACAGCAACCAGCCTGGGTCTACAAACAGAGGTCAACTGCTTCTTAGCTAGACTGTGCCTGCCTGGTGTTAATAGTAGGAATAAAGGTGAATCTGTATATAGACACACACACATTCCTCAAAATAGTATTTTCATATAAGTAGAGTTTTTTTTATTTGTATAAAATGGGGAGGGGGTTGAAAATTATAGGCAATGTAGCAAGAATTCCAGCGTTATCCTTCCATTTGGTTAGTACTTTAGTTCGCAAGGCTAATCAGTATTTTGTTTACACTGTAGGAAGAGGAGGCTGAGGCTGACACAGGACCCACGGTATCTAATCTTTGGCATCTACACTAGGTGGTTAGGATATGTCAGGGGCTGTCTAGCCTTCTGTTTATTATCTCACTGAGTTTTCACAACAACCTTGGGAAGTATCATTGTGTCCACTTTACGAATGAAGAAACAAATGTTGGGACAATTTAGGTAACTGCCCCTGGTCCCACAGCTAACTATTAGTAGAGCTAACATAAACTGCTGCAGGGAGCACAGTTGATGGAAAGCTGCTGTACCTTTGTACCTTTGCTGGCACCGTGGCTTTCCTCTGAGACCATGCATGGTTCCCCAGGGCTGAGCATGGTGGGGTACCAGAAATGGCCCATTCACACCATACCTGGTATTGCCCCAAAAGCTACAATATCCAATTTGGTAGCCACTCGCCATATGTGGCTGCTGGGCACCCAAGATGTGGGTAGTGTCACTAAGGAACTGAATGCTTATTTTTATTTCATTTTAACTAAAGTGGGCTCACTTGGGGCTCTTAGCTACCATGCTGGACAACACAAACATAAAATATTTCTGCCATTGCAGAAAGTTCTATTAACCTGCATTGCCCTAAAAGGACAACTTTTGCTTGGGGGAGATCATTGGGGGTGAACTCTGCACAGATCCAAAAGAGAGGTAAAAGAGATTGATTTCAGAGCTACTTCCTTTTGAGACCGTGAGCAATGGCCACTAGGAAGGCCGTCAGAGGAAGAGGACACGTGGTCCATCAGGAAGGTGAGCAGAGAGCAGAAGAGGAAGGGGCAGGAGGGCATGATCTCAGATGCCTCAGGGATGCCCAGCCTTCTTCCACAGCTAAGGAAAAAATGGTGCCACAGAAAGGTGAGTGGCATTCCTTGGTAGACAGGATTTTATGCTGCTATTGAGTAAGATGGAAAACTAGGGCCCAAAGGAATAAAGGTCTGGGAAGAATGGAGTTTTACAGAGTAATACCCAGGAGGAGTTATTTACATTTTCCTCTTCTTTGGTTTCTCCTCTGCTCTTCTTTCTCCTTGATCATCTGACGCCGATCTCCTTATTAAAAAAGAAACCCTTGTTCTCCCTTTTTCTTTTACTCTCCAGTCACCAGACAAAAATATAACTGCCATAAATATTTTATTTCTTCCATGTATTAGACTTTTATGTTCATTGTTCTTCACACAGATTAATTGAACATTAAAATTTTTCTTTCTCAAGGAGAGCTAACTGCTCTTTTAACACGTATTATAGCCTTCAGTTAACATTCCTTTATAGGGTCATTGGGCCAATGGCAAGGGGAGGCTATACTTTTTTATTTTCATCAAAGGTATTTTCATAGGAAAATATAGGCTAATGTTAGCTTTCCTGTATAAGATAAAAATACAACACTAGTGAAAATCAAATATACTTATAAAATATGCATATAAAAAATTTCACTTACCAAAGAGCTATAATAAAGGTAAAGAGTTTTTTTTTCTTAAAACAATTACCTTCAGGAGTTACTTGCAAATTAGTCTTTTTTTTTTTTTTTCTGTGCTGTAGCTCAAATGGGTACCCAAGCCATAACACAAGAAAATGAAAGATTCCTATTGACAGGTTTAAACTCTGCAGTCCCAATTACCAGATATGCTCTTATTAATGGGTTCTTTGCATTCTTTTTCACAATGTGTGGAATTAATGAATTCATCTGGAAAGGCAACTGAGTATTCATCTATAGCTTGAAAATACTGACTTCAGAAACACAGATGTTCAACCAAATCCTCACTTGCTTACTCTCAGCTAAATTCAACCTCTGAGCTTTAAAAAGATTTTCTAAACTGTTAAGGACCAAAAAAAAAAAAAATGACATTATACATTCACATCTGGCTCTGTCGCCATTTAGGGCATGCTATTACAAACATTAAACATCTGGGCAGGGGAAAAGTATCTATTTGGGAGCTTCTGGCTACCATGACAACTGAAGTGCACTGTCTCTCACTCAAACCGTTCTGTCTCTGCTTATCTACTTCTGACACCACTGCAGTCTGTTCATTTTTGTTCCGAAAGCCTGGAGTACGTGCCACTTTAAAATAATAATCACCAAAAAAATTTTAAAATAAAATAAAATAAAAAATTATAAAATAATCACCACAGTAATATTTATGTGTAGAAGGTAAGTTCCCAGGGAATGTTCCTCTTGCTTCTCCACTAGTTTAATACTATGGGTGAGGCTAACCTCTCCCATTTGCAGCAATGTAGTTAAAATAATTTGGATTTTATGGCTTTTCTTTCATTTATTTATTTATTTATTTATTTATTTATTTATTTATTTATGATAGTCACACACGCAGAGAGAGAGAGAGAGAGAGAGAGAGAGAGGCAGAGACACAGGCAGAGGGAGAAGCAGGCTCCATGCAGGGAGCCTGACGTGGGACTCGATCCTGGGTCTCCAGGATCGCTCCCTGGGCCAAAGGCAGGTGCTATACCACTGCGCCACCCAGGGATCCCATTTTATGGCTTTTCTACATTGAAGTCTTCTATTTCTAAGTTGAGAGATGGCTCCTAGTGAAAGAGTCTTAGGGCAAATGGTGATGATTAGCCACTGCTATTTTTTCCTATGAAGAAGCCTCCCTTGTGGATGTTCAAAATTTCATCAACATTTTAAATGGCATAGAACATGGGCAATAATAATTATAGTTTCCATGTATTAATGTTTCCTATACATTGAATGTATAATGTACGTTGGACACAGTAGGTTTTCATTTATTCTTCAAAACTACCTGTAAACTCAGGATTATTATTTAGACCTCACAGTTCTGGAAACTAAACTATGGAGAAAGGTACAACAACACTCACTCAACAAATATTTACCGAGTGCTGACTATATGGCAGGCTCCGGTAGGCACCAGGAATATAATGGCATGAGGTATTATATTCTTTCCCTACTTCAGGCGGCTTATCATCATCCAGAAGCAAGACCCATCTTGCCCAAAGGGGAAACAAACAGCTGGGGAGGAGCACAGGCAGAAATAGAATCTGAGTTTGATCTCAAAACAAAATACGAAACTGACTGACTTCTATACCCAGAGTCTTGGAGTCATCTTTGGCTCACCTCTTCCTGTCACACCACACATCCAATCCTTGAGCAAATCACGTTGGCTCTGGCACACAATAAATCCAGCAGGTGATCACATCTAGCCACCATGGGCCCAGTCACAACCATCTCTCACCTGGCTATTTTGTGAGCTCCTGAAGAATCTCCCAGTGGCTGGCCCTTTCTCCACTTAATTCTCAAGAGAACGGCCACCTGCGTCTGGCTGAAAGGTTTAATCACACCATGTCACTCTTCTGCCCAAGACCCTCTCAGACATCACTGAGAGAAAAAGCAAAGTCCTTCCTAACACGCTGCAGGCCTGACCCAGGGTGGGTCCCTCTCACTTCACCTCCTGCCCCCTCACCATCCCTGCTCACTCTTGTCTGGCCATGTGCGCTTCAGTGCTTCCCCTGGAACGTATCTGGCAACATGTTCTCACTTCATGACCTCTTACTTGCTGTTCCCTTTGTCTGGAACTCACTTTCCAAGACATTTGCGTGTGTGCTCCCTCACTTCCGCTGGCCTTTACCCAATGTTCCCATCTCCGCAATGCGTTCTCTCATCACCATGTTTACGATGGCAGCCCTCCCAAACCATTCCCTATTCTTCCCTCCCTGCTTTATCATCCTCCCTAGTACGTATCTCCATCTAACACGTTACATATTCTATTACTTACTCTGTTTATTGGCTACCTCTCTTAGCTCTCCCCAACTTCAGATGGTCTGAAATCAGACACTAATGTTTAAGTCCTTTTTCCCCCCTGGGAGCCAAATGACTAGGGTAACACTCCCCTCCTAAAAATATATGGTCTTCCCAAACAAAAAACGTATGCTTCATAAAGCAGAGTTTTTGTCTATTTTGCTCAGTGGTTTCTCCACATGACCTATAGTGCTTGGCACATTGTAGGAGCTAAATATTTGTTGAATGAATTAATGTTTTACTGTCTCCCCTATACTCAAGCAGATTGAAAGAGCACCAAAACTCTAAAATGCTATTTTCTGAGCTGTCATAAACACAATTTTGTGGTATAAAAAGCGTGGCCATCTCCCCAAGCCTATTTCTATCTGTTCATAAAGAGGACTTCTCTCCACCTGCATGGTTCATGAACAGAAAATACAGGGACTGCTAGTGAACCTTAGTCTCCGGAAATACTTCCAACTGACAGAAGGCAAATGGTAAATTGCAAAAAGCAAGACACAGCTGGTTTTTATTTTTATTGCAACTTGTTAAAACAAATATTAAGCTGTAGGTGATGTGGTGTCCTATGTACAAAATTGTAGGAAAAGGTTTGAGCGCCTTTAAAATAT
>NW_027325892.1:0-24127 GCF_048418805.1 Vulpes vulpes
TTCAGAGTGTAGGGATAGAGGGAACATTCCTCAGCATCTTAAAAGCCATCTACAAAAAGCCCACAGCAGATATCATTCTCAATGGGGAAACACTGGGAGCATTTCCCCTTAGATCAGGAACATGACAGGGAGGTCCACTCTCACCACTGCTATTTCAACATAGTACTAGAAGTCCTAGCCTCAGCAGTCAGACAACAAAAAGAAATAAAAAAGCATTCAAATTAGAAAAGACGAAGTCAAACTCTCCCTCTCCATCATCTTCAGTGATGACCTGATACTGTACTGAGAAAACCCAAAAGACTCCACCCCAAGATTGCTAGAACTCATACAGCCATTTGGCAATCTGGCAGGATACAAAATCAATGCCCAGAAATCAGTGGCATTTCTATACACTAACAATGAGACTGAAGAAAGAAAAATTAGGGAATCAATCCCATCTACAATTGCACCCAAAAGCATAAGATACCTAGGAATAAACCTAACCAAAGAGGTGAAGGATCTATACCCTAAAAACTATAGAACACTTCTGAAAGAAATTGAGGAAGACACAAAGAGATGGAAAACATATTCCATGCTCATGGATTGGAAGAATGAATATTGCGAAAATGTCAATGCTACCCAGGGCAATGTACACACTCAATGCAATCCCTATCAAAATACCATTGACTTTCTTCAGAGAGTTGGAACAAATCATCTTAAGATTTGTGTGGAATCAGAAAAGACCCCGAATAGCCAGGGGAATGTTGAAAAAGAAAACCAGAGGTGGGGGCATCACAATGCCGGATTTCAAGCTGTACTTCAAAGCTGTGGTCAACAAGACAGTGTGGTACTGGCACAAGAAACAGACACATTGATCAATGGAACAGAAGAGAGAACCCAGAAATGGGCCCTCAACTTTTTGGTCAACCAATATTTGACAAACCCAGAAAGACTATCCACTGGACAAAGGACAGTCTCTTCAATAAGTGGTGCTGGGGAAATTGGACAGCCACTTGCAGAAGAATGAAACTAGCCCATTCTCTTACATCAGACACAATGATAAAACTCAAAATGGATGAAAGATCTAAATGTGAGACAAGAATCCATCAAAATCCTAAAGGAGAACACAGGCAACACCCTTTTTGAACTTGGCCACACCACGTTCTTGCAAGATACAGCTATGAAGGCAAGGGAAACAAGAGCAAAAATGAACTCTTGGGACTTCATCAAGATCAAAGGCTTCTGCACAGCAAAAGGAACAGTCAACAAAACTAAGAGACAACCTACAGAATGGGAGAAGATATTTGCAAATGACCTATCAGATAAAGGGCTAGTATCCGAGGTCTATAAAGAACTTATTAAACTCAAAAGCAAAGAAACAAACAATCCAACCATGAAATGGGCAAAAGACATGAACAGAAATGTCACCAAAGAAGGCGTACACATGGCCAACGAGCACATGAGAAAATGCTCCGCATCACTTGCCATCAGGGAAATACAAATCAAAACCACGATGAGGTACCACCTCACACCAGTGAGAATGGGGAAAATTAACAAGACAGGAAACAATAAATGTTGGAGAGGATGCGGAGAAAAGGGAACCCTCCTGCACTGTTGGTGGGAATGTGAACTGGTGCCGCCACTCTGGAAAACTGTGTGGAGGTTCCTCAAAGAGTTGAAAATAGACCTGCCCTACGACCCAGCAATTGCAGTGTTGGGGATTTACCCCAAAGATTCAGATGCAATGAAATGCCGGGACACCTGCACCCCGATGTTTCTAGCAGCAATGGCCACAATAGCCAAACTGTGGAAGGAGCCTCGGTGTCCATCGAAAGATGAATGGATAAAGATGTGGTTTATGTATACAATGGAATATTACTCAGCAATTAGAAACGACAAATACCCACCATTTGCTTCCACGTGGATGGAACTGGAGGGTATTATGCTGAGTGAAGTAAGTCAATCGGAGAAGGACAAACAGGGTATGTTCTCATTCATTTGGGGAATATAAATAATAGTGAAAGGGAATATAAAGGAAGGAAAAGAAATGTTGGGAAATATCAGGAAGGGAGATAGAACATAAAGACTCCTAACTCTGGGAAATGAACTAGGGGTGGTGGAAGGGGAGGAGGGCGGGTGTTGGAGGGGAATGGGTGACGGGCACTGAGGCGGACACTTGACGGGATGAGCACTGGGTGTTTTTCTGTATGTTGGTAAATTGAACACCAATAAAAATTAATTTAAAAAAAAGAGATAGGAGAGAAAAATGAGTGGGAAATATCAGAGGCAGTGACAGAACATGAGAGACACCTAACTCTGGGAAATGAGCAAGGGGTAGTGAATGGGGAGGTGGGCGGGGGGATGGTGACCAGGTGATGGGCACTTGACTGGTTGAGCATTGGGTGTTACGCTATATGTTGGCAAATCGAACCTGAATTAAAAAATTATACAAAAAAAGTATAAAAAAAAGAAATGTAGCTAATGAAAGAAAATGTCAATAAAAGTATACTGAGGAGAATAAATAAATAAATAAATAAATAAACATATAAATACCACTGATGTCCAGTGAACCCATTAGACCATCCCTTTCAAAGACTGCAGCTCCACTTTTGCTTTTAAAAATATCTTTAGGGGATCCCTGGGTGTTTCAGTGGTTCAGCACCTGCCTTTGGCCCATGGCGTGATCCTGGAGTCCCAGGATGGAATCCTGCATCAGGCTCCCGGCATGCACCCTGCTTCTCCCACTGCCTGTGTCTCTGCCTCTTTCTCCCTCTTTACCTGTGTCTATCATGAATAAATAAATAAAATCTTAAAAATATCAAAATGTCTTTTAGATATTTTGGATGATGATGACCTCAGCCCCTCAACTATAGTAGTTCCTACAGAGATTTCCCTTCATGTTTCTCCAGACATTAATTTTTATTAACATCTAAATCATAGTGCACCTTGCTGTCCCATTTCAGAAAGTACATGAATGTTACTGTGGAATGCTCTGAAAAGAAATCCCAAATTAGGATACACACTTATAATTCCCAAAACATGGGCCCCCTTAGTTCACTGAGTTCAGAATTTCTCATGCCCTTCGAGGAAATGAGCATTTTAGTGGAGTCTTCAAACTGTTCTTAGTTTAGTTGAGAAATTTCTCCCATGTGGATTCTTGGTAAACCTATATCTCTCAACTAACAGAAACAAAAAGTGTTTTTTTTTAATTTTCCTCTACTGTGTCTCCTATTTTACTTGTTGTCATCTGGGTTAAATGCACTTCCACATTGTTTTTATCCAGCAGAAAAGAAAAAAAACTTTCGTAGGCTAGTTGTTCTGCAAGGAGAGAAGATTTTGTGTGTCACAGAGGTTGGTGGAGAGTAGCAAAATAAGTGAAATTTCAGTGCTTACATTAGAAAGACAAAAATTTATATCATTAAATCTACAGCTTGCTTTCTGATACAATGTTTTGTAGCCTGCCTAAATTATTGATTGTGATTTCAGGAGGAATCAAAATGCCATGAAGATATTAAATAAAGTATTTTTTCTGTTTCTGTTTTATAATCCTGAAGACAAAGGTGAATCCTATTTTTATTCCCATACACATTGCCTTTTACAAAAAGATTTCCACTTTACACCTTTGAGGGGCCTTCGTTTTAGGATGTCTCTCTCTACAGAGTCTGGTTTCTCTTTGGAAAACCTGAGTATATTATTGCAATACAAACCTCTCATCGTGCTGTTCCCCCTCAGAGGGTGCCATGGAATTCAAAGAGACAAGAATGTTTTGGAATGATGGCAAAGAAGCAAAAACAGTGTGTCCTCCCCACACATTTAGAAAAATAAAGGTACGGAGGACATGGCGTACTTCTTATTAAAGGTTTTGAAAAACACCACACCTCAGTAAACATTCCTCTCGAGCTGAGGAAACACTCTGGTCAATGGCTTACCTCAGCTCCCTTAATTCTGGTTTAGTGAAGTGGACAATAGCATAGACACAATGCCAGCCATGCAGAAGAGAGAGCAAAGCCAAGGACATGCAGTCACAGTCTTTAAACAAGCCCAGTGCCCTGCTCCAGGCAGGTTGTGTTGTCATCCCAAGGCATATTTGGGAATTGCTGAATGCTCATTACTAGGTAACCAAGTCTTGGTGCTTTCTTTTCCCTGAATGAAACACTTTACTCTGCCACTTCCTCCTTTATGGGCTTCAGAGCTTCTGGTGAGACTCCTTTTGGAGCTCTATGCAGGCCAACCCAAGTCCAGCTGCCTCTGATGTTAGCTTATTTACCCCTCTCCCTGTTTTGAAAATGCAGGTATCATCATCTTCTGTGATAATAACCAGAGAGAACCAAATATTCAGCTTGTGGCCAGATTGCATATTGTCATTCCCTTTTGCTTCCAACTGTTCACCTACAGTAGGAAGTATCTTTTCCACTGAGAGGGAAATGATCTAGTAGGAGTGTTCCCATCATTTCTGAAAAGCCAGGCAACACTGTTGGTGGGAATGTGAATTGGTGCAGCCACTCTGGAAAACTATCTGGAGGTTCCTCAATGAGTTAAAAATAGAGCTACCCTACGACCCAGCAATTGCACTGCTGGGGATTTACCCCAAAGATACAGATGCAGTAAAGCCCGAGACACCTGCATCCCAATGTTTATAGCAGCAATGTCCACAATAGCCAAACTGTGGAAGGAGCCTCGGTGTCCATCAACAGATGATGGTAAAGAAGATGTGGTCTATGTATACAATGGAATATTCCTCAGCCATTAGAAACGATGAATACACACCATTTGCTTCAACGTGGATAGAACTGGAGGGTAGTATGCTGAGTGAAGTAGGTCAATCAGAGAAGGACAAAACATATGGTTTCCTTCATACGGGGAATATAAAAAATAGTGAAGGGGATTATAGGGGAAAGGAGAGAAAATGAGTGGGAAATATCAGAGAAGGTGACAGAACATGAGAGACCCCTAATGCTGGGAAATGAACAAGGGGTAGTGGAAGGAGAGGAGGGCGGGGGGATGGGGTGACTGGGTAACGGACACTGAGGGGGGGCACTTGACAGGATGAGCACTGGGTGTTATACTATATGTTGGCAAATCAAACTCCCCCCAAAATTTTTTTAAAAAAGGGAACAAACTGAGTGTTACTGGAGGGGAGTGGGGTGGAAAATGGGTGGGATAACTGGGTGATGGGCAGTAAGGAGAACACGTGATGTAATGAGCACTGGACATTATATAAGACTGATGAATCACTGACCAATACCTCTAAAACCAATAATACATTATATGTTAGTTAATTGAATTTAAATAACATTTTTAAAAACTTAAAAAATAAATTTAATGAAATTCTAAAAAGAAAAAAAAAACAAACAAATCAAAATCCAGGCAATATTCTGGATTTATTCCCATGAGAGAGGTTAGTACTAAATTGGCTTCCTTTCTTAGTTTGTGAACCAAATATTCTCTTCTATTGGCATTTTCCTGAATCACCAGCAAACTATTCACCTCACGCCAGCCCCCCCCTTTTTTTTTAATTTTATTTATTTATGATAGTCATACAGAGAGAAAGAGAGAGGCAGAGACACAGGCAGAGGGAGAAGCAGGCTCCATGCGCCGGGAGCCTGATGTGGGATTCGATCCCGGGTCTCCAGGATCGCGCCCTGGGCCAAAGGCAGGCGCCAAACCGCTGCGCCACCCAGGGATCCCAACGCCAGCCCCTTTAAACAACCCGAGACAGCCTGAGCCATCTATCTGAGAGTTTTGTAAACAGCCTGTGAGAGCCCCACTTCTGTCTTCAGGTTTCTCCAGAGCAGTGGTTCCCTAACACGGCTCTACTAACATAGGAAGTCAGAAATGTGTGAGCTATAAGAAAAGACGGATGTGTGGGCCTCATTCTGAAGATTCTCATTCAGTGAGTATATTGGTGGGGACCCAGTATCAATGACTTCTTACTGCTTAGGTGGTCCTAATTCATAGCAGGTGTGTTAACTACCAATTTAGACCACCACTTCTGGTTGTCTACTTCCCTCCTCAATTCTGATTCCCCTGTTCTATGATTCCTGTACATATCTCAGCTTCCCCTCTCTTCTCACTTGCATCAATGACATTTTTCAGATTTGCCACCCAAGTGTCAGCCTCTGGCCCTACTCCAGAACATGACTCATGCTTACTACTATTCTGGTTTTATTCTCCCAGCCCTCCGAGCTCTTATGTGGGCCCTACCTGCCAGGAAAAATAGACACAAGCACCTAGCAGGGCAGGATCTCCAAAGCACAGTACCAATGCAATTGCTTTATTTGCTACACTCAAAAGAAGACTTTATGCAGGGGCTTCATCAAAATGACTGTGAGTGATACATAAAATATAATTCAGCAAGGACACCTCCACCTTCCGTCTTGGACTGCAAAAAGTGCATTGCCCTTGGCTGCATCTTTGGTGCAGCTTAGTTCCATCTTCTAGGGTAAACAAAAATGAAGAATATAGGCTGATGGTAACTCTAAGCAACTGTCATGCTCTGAAGGAGGCCATGCAGAACAGACAAAGTGAAGAGTTATCTGTGATTATCTGAAGCAGAGTTCCAAAAGATTTGACCATGCTGGGGACTGCTGAAAAGGAACAGCAGTATAAAGACCAATTTCAAGGCAACAATCCACAAAGGAGATGCTTATTTGGAGGCAAGTTACCTAAGCCACTCAAAGTGTAACAGCAAATACACAAAAACAAAAACATTAATTAAGAAATGAATAAGAATCAGCCAAACCAAGATGAAATATATAAAACTTTGGAATTGCAGGCTACAGTTGTATTGCAAAATGTCTAGGGTGTATTGGTAACTTTGCTTATATATAAAGACAGCTAATTCTTAAGATGGAAGTTTAGCGAGAAAACAAAAGGGTTTGTGTAGAAACCAATCTATAGTCAGTATATTGAAACATTATAAATAATTGGGAAAAAATCCTACATGTGAACATTTATTCTGTGCATATCTCCCAAAGAAGGCTCACTCAAGATCAGAAATTCTCTTCAGAAAGATGCACCAGGCCGACAATTCTGCACCTAGAAGGGGAGCACATTTATTAAGAGTCTACTTGGTTAAGATATGAATGACCTTGGACAGGGACAATGTAATATGAGCCCAACAGCATTCTTTTTAGCAAGGTCAGATCTTCTGCCTTTTCTGCCAGTTTCCTACTTTTTTCTTAGTCCTAAATAATGTTATATCCTGCACTGACTCTCTTACAAGGTTTATTCTATATTTTTATGTTTTAATATAATTTTTATTGTTATATAATATACAAAAAGTACACAGACTTTGAGTATGTACCCTAATGAATTAATACAAAGTAGACACATGTAATTACCACCCAATCAAAAGAACATTATCAGTATCTAAAAATTCCCCACCATATCCCCAAACACTATCGAACTACCTTTTAACACCATAGACTAGTTTTACCTGTTTTTGAATTTTATCTACATGGAATGACTGACTTCTTCCACTAACATTATGTTTGATTTTGCAATGCTGTTGGGTGTACCAAACAGCCTGCTCAATTTTTTTAAATAAATAATATTTTCAGGTATGTAACATGCAAACATGTGTGTCAAAGAAGACAGTTTAAGGTGCTCTTAAGAACAAACCATAGCAAGTATAGACAGTATTTTACTTACACCTAACTTGATATTATCATTTACTTTATCTGCCTGACTTGATTGGACCTTTTTAGCCTTTATGTTGAATCAAACATACAGGGTATATAGAATGATGGCCATACCATAAATGTACAGGCAAATCATTTTCATTAACTGACTATATCTATATAATGCCCACTCGCATAAACTCAGAATAGCATCAACACCCATAAAAGTCTTCTTTTTGCCATCTTCTAATCACTACCTATCCCCCAAAATAATACTGTCCAGATTTCAAAAACATTTATTAGTTTTGCCTACTTTTATATTTTGTGAAAGTGACATGTGAAATATACTTTCTTCTGGTCTGGCTTTGTTCCTCTAATATTATGTTTGTGAAAGTCAACCAGATGTTGGCATATAGGTATAGAATACTAATTCTCATTTCTGCATGGTATTCCACTATATGAATATAGCATAATTTATCTACATATTTATCATTACCTTTGCACTCTATAATAATCTTTTGGTGAAGAGATGTTTCTAATATTTTTATAATCCAATTTATCAATTGTTTCTTTTAAGACTAGTGCTTTATGAGTCCTTTTTAAGAAATCTTTACATTCCCCCAAATCATGAATTATTTCCCTACCTTTTCTTCTAGAAGCTTTATTTTTTTAAATTTTCCTTTAAAGATTTTATTTATTCATGAGAAACACAGAGAGAGAGAGGCAGAGACACAGGCAGAGGGAGAAGCAGGCTCCCTGCAGGGAGCCCAATAGAGGACTTAATACCAAGACCCCCGGATCAGGCCCTGGACAGAAGGCAGATGCTCAATCACTGAGCCACCAAGGCAACCTTCTAGAAGCATTATGATTTTACCTTTTGCATTTAGCTCTATAGTATACCTAGAGTGGATTTGAGTATGTGATATGAAGTAAGAGTCAAATTTTACTTTCTTTTTCTATGTGCACATCCGGAGGACCCAGCATCATTTACTAAGATGGGGTACCTGGACCTCAGTCTGGTAGGATTGGCAGTGTCACCTTTACAAAATATAGTGTTCAATATGTATGTTTATTTCTGGAACCTCTAGTCTGATCCATTGGTTACTTTGTCTATCATTACACTTTGTCTTTATTACTGTTGCTTTACCATGTATTTTTCTTTACCTGTATATTTTTTAATTCAGTTGAATTTGCCAACATATGCTAAAACACCCAGTACTCAACTGTCAAGTGCTTTTAATCCCTTTCACTATTTTTTATATTCCCCGCATGAAGGAAACCATACAATGTTTGTCCTTCTCTGATTGACTTACTTCACTGAACATAATACCCTCCAGTTTCATCCACGTTGAAGCAAATGGTGGGTATTTGTCGTTTCTAATGACTGAGTAATATTCCATTGTATATATGGAACACATCTTCTTTACAATTCATCTTTCGATGGACACTGAGGCACCTTCCACAGTTTGGCTATTGTGGACATTGCTGCTAGAAACACTGGGATGCAGGTGTATTGGGCTTTACTGCATCTGTATCTTTGGGGTAAATCCCCAGCAGTGCAATTGCTGGGTCGCAGGGCAGCTCTATTTATAACTCTTTGAGGAACCTCCACACAGTTTTCCAGAGAGGCTGCACCAGTTCACATTCCCACCAACAGTGCAAGAGGGTTCCCCTTTCTCCACATCTTCTCCAACATTTATTGTTTCCTGTCTTGTTAATTTTCCCCATTCTCACTGGTGTGAGGTGGTATCTCATTGTGGTTTTGATTTGTATTTCCCTGATGGCAAGTGATGCAGAGCATTTTCTCATGTGCTCGTTGGCCATGTGTACGCCTTCTTTGGTGACATTTCTGTTCATGTCTTTTGCCCATTTCATGGTTGGATTGTTTGTTTCTTTGCTTTTGAGTTTAATAAGTTCTTTATAGACCTCGGATACTAGCCCTTTATCTGATAGGTCATTTGCAAATATCTTCTCCCATTCTGTAGGTTGTCTCTTAGTTTTGTTGACTGTTCCTTTTGCTGTGCAGAAGCCTTTGATCTTGATGAAGTCCCAAGAGTTCATTTTTGCTCTTGTTTCCCTTGCCTTCATAGCTGTATCTTGCAAGAATGTGGTGTGGCCAAGTTCAAAAAGGGTGTTGCCTGTGTTCTCCTTTAGGATTTTGATGGATTCTTGTCTCACATTTAGATCTTTCATCCATTTTGAGTTTTATCATTGTGTCTGATGTAAGAGAATGGGCTAGTTTCATTCTTCTGCAAGTGGCTGTCCAATTTCCCCAGCACCACTTATTGAAGAGACTGTCCTTTGTCCAGTGGATAGTCTTTCTGGGTTTGTCAAATATTGGTTGACCAAAAAGTTGAGGGCCCATTTCTGGGTTCTCTCTTCTGTTCCATCTATGTGTCTGTTTCTTGTGCCAGTACCACACTGTCTTGATGATCACAGCTTTGTAGTACAGATTGAAATCCGGCATTGTGATGCCCCCACCTCTGGTTTTCTTTTTCAACATTCCCCTGGCTGTTCGGGGTCTTTTCTGATTCCACACAAATCTTAAGATGATTTGTTCCAACTCTCTGAAGAAAGTCAATGGTATTTTGATAGGGATTGCATTGAGTGTGTACATTGCCCTGGGTAGCACTGCCATTTTCACAATATTCATTCTTCCAATCCATGAGCATGGAATATGTTTTCCATCTCTTTGTGTCTTCCTCAATTTCTTTCAGAAGTGTTCTGTAGTTTTAGGGTATAGATCCTTCACCTCTTTGGTTAGGTTTATTCCTAGGTATCTTATGCTTTTGGGTGCAATTGTAGATGGGATTGATTCCCTAATTTTTCTTTCTTCAGTCTCATTGTTAGTGTATAGAAATGCCACTGATTTCTGGGCATTGATTTTGTATCCTGCCAGATTGCCAAATGGCTGTATGAGTTCTAGCAATCTTGGGGTGGAGTCTTTTGGGTTTTCTCAGTACAGTATCAGGTCATCACTGAAGATGATGGAGAGGGAGAGTTTGACTTCGTCTTTTCTAATTTGAATGCTTTTTTATTTCTTTTTGTTGTCTGACTGCTGAGGCTAGGACTTCTAGTACTATGTTGAAATAGCAGTGGTGAGAGTGGACCTCCCTGTCATGTTCCTGATCTAAGGGGAAATGCTCCCAGTGTTTCCCCATTGAGAATGATATCTGCTGTGGGCTTTTTGTAGATGGCTTTTAAGATGCTGAGGAATGTTCCCTCTATCCCTACACTCTGAAGAATTTTGATCAGGAATGGATGCTGTATTTTGTCAAATGCTTTCTCTGCATCTATTGACAGGATCATATGGTTCTTGTTTTTTCTCTTGTTCATATGATCTATCACGTTAGTTGTTTTACCAGGGTTGAACCAGCTTTGCATCCTGGGGATAAACCCCACTTGGTCATGGTGAATAAACTTCCTAATGTACTGTTGGATCCTATTGGCTAGGATCTTGTTGAGAATTTGTGCATCTGTGTTCATCAGGGATATTGATCTATAATTCTCCTTTTTGGTGGGGTCTTTGGATTTGGAATCAAGGTGATGCTGGCCTCATAAAACGAGTTTGTAAGTATTCTTTCCTTTTCTATCTTTCAGAACAGCTTTACTAGAATGGGTATTGTTTCTTCTTTAAACGTTTGATAGAATTCCCCTGGGAAGCCATCTGGCCCTGGACTTTTGTGTCTTGGGAGGTTTGTGATGACTGCTTCAGTTTCCTCCCTGGTTGTTGGCCTGTTCAGGTTTTTAATTTCTTCCTGTTCCAGTTTTGGTAATTTGTGGTTTTCCAGAAATGTGTCCATTTCTTCTAGATTGCCTAATTTGTTGGCATATAGCTGCTCATAATATGTTTTTAAAATTGTTTGTGTTTCTTTGGTGTTGGTTGTGATCTCTCCTTGTCCATTCGTGATTTTATTAATTTGAGTCTTTTCTCTATAATAAGGTTGGCAATGGTTTATCTATCTTATGAATTCTTTCAAAGAACCAACTCCTGGTTTTGTTGATCTGTTCCACAGCTCTTGTGGTCTCTATTTCATTGAGTTCTGCTCAATCTTTGTTAACTCTCTTCTTCTGCTTGGTGTAGGTTTTATTTGCTGTTCTTTCCCCAGTTCCTTTAGGTGCGAAGTTAGCTTGTGTATTTGTGTTTTTTCCCATTTTTTGAGGGATGGTTGTATTGGGATGTATTTCCCTCTTAGGACTGCTTTTGCTGTATCCCAAAGATTTTGACTGGTTGTATCTTCATTTTCATTAGTTTCCATGAATCTGTTTAATTCTTCTTAATTTCCTGGTTGACCCATTCATCTTTTTAGCAGGATGCTCTTTAACCTCCACGTGTTTGAGTTTCTTCTAAATTTCTTCTTGTGATTGAGTTGCAGTTTCAAGCATTGTGGTCTGAAAATATGCAGGGGACAATCCGAATCTTTTGGTATTGGTTGCGACCCGATTTGTAACCCAGTATGTGGTCTATTCTGGAGAAAGTTCCATGGGCACATGAGGAGAATATGTGTTCAGTTGCGTTCAGATGTAAAGTTCTGTATATATCTGTGAAATCCATCTGGTCCAGTGTATCATTTAAAGCTCTTGTTTCTTTAGAGATGTTGTGTTTAGAAGATCTGTCATTTGTAGAAAGTGCCGTGTTGATGTTGCCTACTATTA
Organism: Vulpes vulpes; assembly: GCF_048418805.1. Lineage (NCBI taxonomy): Eukaryota > Metazoa > Chordata > Mammalia > Carnivora > Canidae > Vulpes > Vulpes vulpes. Next base: position 12,258 of record NW_027325892.1, read on the forward strand.
GTGTATTATTATCTAAGTATGTCTTTACTTTGGTTATTAATTGATTGATATACTTGGCAGCTCCCCCATTAGGGCCTAAATATTCAATATTATTAGGTCCTCTTGTTGGATAGACCCTTTGAGTATGATATAGTGTCCCTCTTCATCTCCCACTACAGTCTTTGGGATAAAGTTTAATTTATCTGATATGAGGATGGCTACCCCTGCTTTCTTTGGAGGGCCATTTGAATTGTAAATTTCCCTGCAACATTTCATTTTCAGGCTGGAGGTTTCCTCAGGTCTCAAATGAGTGTCTTGTAGCCAGCAAATAGATGGGTCCTGCTTTTTTATCTGGTCTGAGACCCTGGGCAGTAGTGCAGGGAGAGGAAGAAGCCTGGAGCCTTGGATAACCATTCAGATAGAAGGCGAGGGCTCCTCTCTGCCACCTCCTCCTTGAGGGACAGGGTGTAGGATGTAAGAAGACAGGGAAAGCCCCCCTCTGGGCCATAGTCCCTTCCCTGTCCCTTTTAATGGGGTCATTTAGTCCTTTCACATTCAGAGTTACTATTGATAGGTATGAATTGAGTTCATCGTAATACGTATTCAGTCTTTATTTTTGTAGATTATTTCTTTGGGCTTCCTCTTTCTTTTACAGGGTCCCCCTTATTATTTCTTACAGCGCTCATTTGGTGGTCACATATTCTTTCAGTGTCTGCCTGTCTTGAAAGCTCTTTATCTCTCTTCTATTCTGAATGAGAGCCTTGCTGGATAAAGTATTCTTAGCTGCATGTTCGTCTCATTTAGTACCCTGAATATATGTTGCCAGCTGTTTCTGGTCTGCCAGGTCTGTGCCGAAAAGTCTGCTGTTAATCTCATATTTCTCCCCATGTAAGTTAAGGATCTTTTGTTTCTCACTGCTTTAACAGTTTTCTCTTTATCTTTGGAATTTGCAAGTTTCATTCTTAAATGTTGAAGTGTTGCACGATTTTTATAGATTTTGGGGGGGACCTCTCTATATCCTGATTTGTTCCCTCCCCAAATCAGGGAAGTTCTCAGCTATGATTTGTTCCAATATGCTTTCTGGCCCTCTGTCCCTCTTGGTGTTCTCTGGAACCACAATTAAACGTAGATTTTTTCTTCTGAGGCTATCATGTTTCCCTTAACCTTTCCTTGTGGTCTTTTGTTTTTCTCTTTTTACCTCAGCTTCCTTCCTTGCCATCAACTTGTCTTCTATGTCGCTCACTCTTTCTTCTGCCTCATTAACCCTCATTGTTAGGACCTCCAGTTTGATTTGCAGGTCATTTAATTGATTTTAATTCTGACCTGAGTAGATGTAAATTCTTCAGTCATGAAGTCTCATGAATCCTTCATGGTTTTTTCTAGAGCCACCAGTAGCTTTATAATTGTGCTTCTGAATTGGCTTTCTGACATCGAATTGTAACCCAAATTCTGTAACTCTGTGGCCGAGAGTACTGTTTCTGATTCTTTCTTTTGTAGTGAATTCTCACTTCTAGTCATTTTGCTCAGTGTAGAATGGCTGTATAAGCAGGCTGATTCAAGCATATAACCATGACCTACATAAATTTCACCCTAGGTGATTTTGCCAAGGTTAGAGACCAGAAATTGAAAACAAAGATGAGAACAAAATAAAAGAAAAGGACCACTAAGTGAAAAAACAAATTTTAAAACAAAGTAGTAAAAAATAAAAGGCCAAAAGTTCCAAAGCAGAAGAAAAGAGAAAAAAAGAAGAGGAAAAAGGCAAAAGTAAAGAGGGGGGAAAAAGAAAAAAGATTAAAAAGGAGAAGAAAAAAAAAGGGGGACTGGGAGATGGTGGTGGTCACGAACTTGTAGTGGAGGCAGAATGTAATCTACCTGAGGGGTCCTAGAGGGTGAGCCTCTTGGTTCTGAGTATATTAAGTTCTGTATATTAGAAGATGCTCAGTCCTAAATTTATATAAAGCAGAAATGCTTGTAGAGAGGCCCACCATTGACCACCAAAACAGAAATGAGATAAAAGAGGGGGCCAGAATGGGAATGAGGAATCTCACAGAATGAACCAGCATGGTATACCACTTGGTTCTGGGTGCATGCTGGTCATGTATTAGAAGGTATTAACTTCTTCTACTGTAGAACAAAATGAGGCAGAGAATACAAAAAACACAAAACACAAAAAAATATCTTGTATATCTCCCAAAATTAAGTTGAGAATGTTGAAGGAATCTAGAAGTGGAAAATATATCTAGGACCTGTAGTTGTAGAACTATGAGGGTCAAAAAGGAAGAAACTTCAAAATGAAGAGGTGGTGTAAACTATTGCAGTTAAGGTGGGAAAAGAGAAAAAAATTGGAAATTTATAGTCTGATATAAAATGAATTGTATAAGGAAAAGGAAGAAAACAAAAATTGAAGAGGTACCCTCTAGTTCTATATACTACAAATCCCTCTGACTTCCCCTAGAGCTTTCCAGTGCTACTTGGTCAAGAACATGCTCTTCCCCTTCCAGCTGGTCTTCTGGGGGAGGGGCCTGCTGTGCTGAGTCTCAGGTGTGTGTACCTGGGGAGCTGCCCTGCCCCCTGTAGGGTGCCGAGCTCAGTGGGAGTTGTTTACCCCATGAGGCCTCTGTTCCCTGATGGCACGGCCTTTCCCAAGCACAAGGTGAAGCAAGGAGGATCAACAGCACTGGTAACGGCCAGGTCTCCAGCTCTGGAGTCAACTCCCCCAGTAACTACCACAGTCTCGCAGTCCGCACTGGCCTAGATGCTCCTGGGCCAGTGGGGAGCGCTGATCTGCAGGACAGCTTGGGGGCACCTAGAGGCAGGAGAGTCTTCACTGTCCTGTGCCCTCCCCGCCTCTGCCTGTCCCGGGGGGCATGCAGGATCCTGGGCTGTGCCCCCACGCCCTGAGATCTGGGACCTACACCGCTGGAATGAGCTCCTGGGGCTGCAGCTCCTGAAGGCAGCAGGGTGCCGCCCCTCTGTCTGGAGCCTCCACCTGACGGGCTGGCCTCTCCCCAAGGCCCCACCAGCTGTGAACCCGAGACCTTTACTGAAATCGGCCAACGTTTGTGGCATGCTCTCCCCTGGGTGCACTTCCTCTATTAGTGACTCTGTGAAACTGGAGGTTTCATTGCCCCTCCTGTGATTTTGCTCAATTTCCTTCCTAAGCACCTTTACTGGACAAAGGAAATAAAAATCCAGTGCAGATTTTTAAAGTTCTTGCTTTTCCCAGGCTGGGCTTTCCTGTCCCAGATGTTTTTGCCATGGGCCTTAGCCTGGATCCTCTTAGGGCCCCTCCCTGACTTGATTCTTTTTTATTTTATTTTTTCCCACCTTCATCCCTTGTTAGAAGCAAAAACCTTTCTCCCTGTAGCATTCTGGTTGTTCTCTCTTTAAATCTCAGGACAAATTCACAGGCTTTCAGGATGGTTTGAAAATTATCTAGGTAAGTTGCAGGGGGGCAGGTGAGTTGAGGACCCTACTCCTCCACCATCTTGCCCCACCTCTCTCTCTATCATAAGTCTTAATATTTGTTAAAGTGAGCCATCCAACCTTATTCTTCTTTTCCTAGAATATTCTGACTATTCTTGGCCCTTTACATTTCCATTTAACTAGTGTGTCAATATCTGGATTCTCTGTGGAACTATTTATATTGTTTGCTTTTTTCCTTGGTTTTCTGTCAAAATTATTCAATGGCTTATCATTATCTAGAGGATAAAGTCCAAGTTTCTTATCATAGCATAAAAGTTGTGCCTTGCATTTCCATGATTATCAGTGAGCAAACAAATAGTTATGTTTCATGGACAGATATTCACTTTTGTACTATGCCTAGTAACATTTTTTGACCATGTTTAAAATTTGACTGTCTTTTCTGGTTTGCAAAAGTTCTTTTTTTCACTAGAGATAGATACTTGTCTTTTTGTTGTTCTCTCTTCGCATTACTGACCAACCTTCATTTGTCAGTTTGAAGTCTCTTAACATTAAACTGCCGAGACTAACACCATACATATGTTACTTTGGTTCTTGTCCTCCTTTTAACTGCAGAACCTATCCCCTTCCTTCTTAAAGTGGCCAACTCCTACTCATTGTGCAAAATTTAATTTAGACCGGATTTCCTTGCAGAATATCTTCCCTGGGGCTCTATCATTAGAATGGCTTCTATGCCACTCTATGCTTGTCTCTGTCTTGGAATTTACCTTACAATACTTGAAGTTATCTTTTTATATATTTTCCCATTTTATGTATCTTTTTCATGTCTGTGCACCATTACCTTGCACAGTTTCTGACTCATATTAAATTTTCAAGTTACTCAGCATTGATGGCAATCTCAAATCTAGACAGCTCTTACCCAAGAGCAGCTGCTAAACAACTTGAAGTATTGTTTGTATATTTGTGGCAGCAATTTTCGTGTTTGAAACTAATTTTTGCATCTAAAATGAGTGAGTGAATGATACCTATTAATAACATGTGAGACTTTGTCATGTGGAAGGTTTCTGATTTCCTAAGGCAGCCTGGGCCATAAGTCCAATGGGATACATCTCACTTGGGACACTTAGCAACTTCCTTTTTCTGGTCTTCAGAGTTTCTGATTGTGCTCCCTTCTTAGATCCATATAGGCTAACCTAATTCCAATTGCCCCTCTAAAGAGTCTGGGGCTATAAATTCATGTGGAGACTACTGCCTCAAAACATAACACGTTTAAAGACGATTGCCAGGCAGGAGAAATGCTTCAACCAACATCTAATTACTAATGGAAATGAAAAGAATAACTTAATGTCGCATTATTACTCCATTCAAACAATATCCAACATGCTTAAATGCTCCTCTAAAATCTCCTTTACACAAATAATTTATATAATCTTTCATCAGCCTAGTGGACTGGATTAAAATCCTGCATAGGTAAGAACAGATTGTGTCTGATGACTTTAATATATGTGAGACGTAGTATCTTTCTTTCTCTGTGGTTATATCTCTTAGTGTGAGTGACGTTTAGCGGGTGCGTACACGTGGGCAGATTGAGTAGGAATAAGTTGTGCTGCCAACCAGAAGCAGTTGTTTCTCGTAGTTAAATTGGATTCTCCCTAAGAAGTGTTTAATTGAAATGTTTACTTCAAAATAACTCTGTTCTGCTGCAGCGAGGAGGGACTTCCAGTGAAAACATTTAAGTAATTCCCAATTTAGTCGGCCAGAATGATCGGTCAGCCTGTGTTTTAGAACTTGAGTTTGTGCGTTCCTTGGGATTGGTGAGTCTTGCCCAGCGGATGTGGTCAACTGTGAATAGTTAGTGTGCAGTTCACATCATGGAACAGATTTTCTCCAGCCCCTTGAAGGAAAACTAGAAAGGGATTAGGAAAAAGTGGGCAATACAGAGATAATCCTTCCTCGGTCTTCTCCTTAACCTCCCCAAAGAAGCATACAGCAAAGGTAGCTCCAGGCTTAGAAGTTGCAGGTGCTGGGAAAAGTGTATGGAACTAAAGTGAGCAGGACTCTGGTTTAAACTGGTGTGATTGTTTTCACTCACTTTCAGGGTAATCAAGATCTGGGTAGTGCTTTTAGATATACAACATTCTAAGTAAGTATTTTTTAGCTAATACAAATAAATTGCTCTACTAGTGTTTATGTGAATTTGTGTGCTGAATGTCTGTGAATAATTTGATTTCTCAGTCCAACTCACCTTCTTGTTGATTTCCAAATCTAACCTGTCTTTTTCTATCTGTACAAGATGATACGGAGTTCTGATCCAAATTCTTTACAATAATGATAAGTCAGCCTAATGAGTTTCTGATATCTTGCTGAGAGAATACCTTCACCCTTTCTACGTTCCTTCTAGCCAAGGGGACTTTGAGTGGATGAGCTCTTTCTCTCCAGCCCAGCTCTTTCTCCTTCACAGAACTCCAATCTCATCTGTCATATCTGTAATCCTAGCACTTAATGTTCTACAAACAACAAATAGCATAGATTCCTGCATTGTCCATCATGATATCTCACACAACTCTGATTTTGACTGTGCCTTTTATTTACCTGGGATGCCCTTGCCTGTGTCATCATCTGTACAACAATTCAAATGTGATTTCTTCCAGGAAGGTATCCCTGAAACCTCCAGCTGGGCTAATGGCCTTTCCTCTGAGTTCCCTTCTGTCATGGTTAACACAGTGAGTGGTATAGGAAGATCTCAGTGGATGTGAGTGAATGCATAATATATTCCAACCTATGCTGGTTATCTTTTTTTTAATTAATTAATTAATTTATTTATTTATGATAGTCACAGAGAGAGAGAGAGAGAGGCAGAGACACAGGCAGAGGGAGAAGCAGGCTCCATGCACCAGGAGCCCAATGTGGGACTCGATCCCGGGTCTCCAGGATCGCGCCCTGGGCCAAAGGCAGGCGCCAAACCACTGTGCCACCCAGGGATCCCTATGCTGGTTATCTTTAGTGTGTCTCTGTTTACTAGACTATGAGCATCTTGAGATCCAGGACCCTATTTTATTCATATTGTTCATATTTGTATTTCTGGAGTCCAGCCAAAAGCCTGGATGGAATATGAAGGGTGCTCAATAATTGTTGAGAAGAAAACTGATGGGAAACATTTTAATTCCTTGAGAACAATTAAAAATGGGCCTCTTCCAGAAGGTAACACCATTTGTTTGAAATATTTTCCCATGTCCAAATTCTTTAAGACGCTAAAGCTAAAAGCTCACAGATGCATGTGTCACTGTGTATCACTACTTATGTCCTCCTGCCTCAGGCTATTCAGCTGGTGAAAGGGAAAAATGTCAGTGATTTACAAGAGATTTTTGATAGTAGAAAGAGCCTCTTAGAACTTCAGGATACTAATTGACATGATCTGATAAACATGAGTGTAAAGAAAGATTTCATGAACAATAAATCATAGAAGGAAATTTTGCTAATGTCAAAAATTTATGAGGGAGAATTGGAACAGAAATAGAAGGTAAATGAAGGCTACTGATCAGTGAATCATTTGAACAGAATCATAAGGGTCCATCAACTATATTTTCTTTTCACATCTCATTGTTTTTAATGTAGGCAAGTGAGTTAAAGCAGGGATGAGGAAAATGTATGTGGGCTAACTGACTAAATGCTTCCTAATTGCTTTGATTCATAAACATCATTCATTTAAGGCTTATTTTCATAAAATAAGCTTTGTGAGCTTTGTAGTTGGCAAAGAATGCTTGAGTTGAGTGTAAAAGATAACATTCTTGGAAAGCTTTGTGAGATAGTTTAGTCTCTGTTTCAGAAATTAATATGAATAAGAATGAGAATGCTTATCTGGCAGAACATAATATCTCTGGAAGTATATATATTCAAATGATCTGGAAATTAGTTTCTTTGCTCTTAATCATTCTGCAAAACAATAAGAATTTTGTTCCTTTGGACTCAATCATTCTGCAAAACAATAAGAATTTTGTTCCTTTGGATTCTAAAGTTACTGTCAGATACCCAAAACAGCATTGGAGCCTAGAACCCAGAGAAAATAAGCATGGTAGTGGGGTGTTAAAACCAAAAGCAAAATAGTCCAAAACAAAATGCTAGCACTTTGAAAGAATATGCCCCATGGGAAAACTAAGAGCCAAATGACAAGCTGCTAAGATCACCCATATAGTGAGGTGGGTGCATAATAGGGGCTTACCAAATAAATGATCCTATCAGATTTTTGATATCTTGGTTTTCTGAGTTATTATAATGGGTTGCCTATTACTGTGCTGAAGAAACGATCTTAGTTTTCACTTATTTGCATGAGAAACATGATTATTCACACATGGGGAGTATCTTTACAGAAGCTTGAGAGTAGATACATCAAAATATCCAGGACAGCTAGGTGTACTTAAAAAGAAGGAATTGTGAGTTTCAGTAAGTTTTGGCGAGTCTGTTAGGTCCCACGGTTACAACACAGATGCCAAGTCTAGTGCTTTGGTAAATTCACACTCACATCATACTGTTAATATGCATGGGCTGAAAAACAAGACAGTCAAATAAAATATGAGTTAGCCTGATCATCAATAAACTTGAATTATTTTTTAGATTAATTGCAGATGCACTCAACACTGCCTAGTATTTAAATATAGAGAATTGAAATGGTAGTAATAATACCAGCTATCTGGTTTGGAAGATTGCTATAGTTTCCAAAATTTTCTCCAAGAAATACTCTTTATGTACACAATTTAAATAGAAGGAAACTAAGATTACCTTAACTCCTTTTGGTAACTGTTGTAAATGGCACACTAAAAATTTATTCCAGGTGGTTATAATCTGATGACATAGAACACTACACTGTCTCACTGAGTATAGTGAGTATATTTTATGTCTCTGTGCCTTGAAATAGTAGCGCTTGGATTGTTGCCTTCATTTACCTTTTTCCCATTTGCCCACTCTACTTTTGGAAGAGAAAGCTTCTTGCATTGTGTCACATAAATCTTCTCCTTCCCCACCTTCTAGGCACCACTAGCAAAATTAAAACTCTTTCACTCTTTTATCTCCCCACGTAAACATCACTGAGAGCTCTGGCAAATCCTTTGCCTTCCCTAAAAGCAGTAGAAGGTTGTATGTATATCTGCGGTTATTGTGCTTGGATATGGTGCCATACTGATGCTCTTTATCACATGAGGGTAAAAGGGGTCATACCAGTGGGATGAGAGGATCGAGTATTTTCTACTGACTTTGCATAAATTATGGGAACAGGCCTGATTTTTCAACAGTACTCCTGGAGTTCCTTTCTTCCTTTTATTCAAATTGGTTCATATTGTTCAAACTGAACCACTCTACAACTTGGTGCCAGCCATGTTGGTTAGCCTTCATGAGTTTACGGCCTAAACATAATGGTTCTTAAATTTAAGGCCTCAATATCCGTTTATAATCTCAAAAGTTATTGAGAACCCCAAAGTGCTTTTGTTTATGTGGGTTATATCTATTACTATTATATCTGTTAATATTAGATGGGAATACTAAGAAAAGAAAAAAATGTTGATTGAGTAATTTAAAATAAAAGTCACAAATCTACCACATACAAATAGCATATCTTTATAAAAATAACTATATTTTCTAAACAAAAAATTTTTGCAAATCTCTTTGGTGTCTAGATCAATAGAATAGAACAATAGAAGAGAACTGGATCTCATTTGCTCTGCATTCAATCTGTTGTGATACATTGCTTTGAATTAAAATATATACAGAAAATCTGCCCTCACACAAATATGTAGTTAGAAAAAGGGAAGGGTATTTTATTTTATTTATTTTTAAAAGATTGTATTTAGTTATTTATTTGATAGAGAAATCATGTGCAAGCAAGCATGTCGGGGGAGGAACAGAGGGAGAGGGACAAGCAGACTCCCTGCTCACTGCTGGGATTGATCCCAGGACCTTGAGATCATGACTTGAGCCAAAGTCAAAAGTCAGATGCTTAACCGACTGAGCCACCAGGCACCAAGGGACGGGTATTTTAATTGTGCTTTTAGATAGTCATGCATATTCCTCTCTGATATTGTATCAATCTTTAAGAAGTAGTAATTTCTTAAGAATATCAGTGTGAAATCTTAAACCTTATCAATGAACTTTCGTACTCTTATTTTAAAATCTGTCCTGAAAAAAAAATAAAATAAAATAAAATAAACCTGTCCTGTATTTTGACTGTATCTTTTATTTTGCAGAAATTCCACATATATCATTTGGAACATATTAATTAATGAAGTTATGTAAATCTTAGAATAATGACATTTCATTTTTTATTTATAAATATAAATATGTTAAAATTATATATAAATGTAATTTAAATACATTTTAAATGTTACATATAAATGTAATTTATATATCTTGCATTGGTTAATATCATCACCCATCTTTTTTTTAATAATAAATTTATTTTTTATTGGTGTTCATTTTGCCAATATACAGAATAACACCCAGTGCTCATCCCATCAAGTGCCCACTTCAGTGCCCACACCCCGGTCACCCCCACCCACCGCCCTCCTCCCCTTCCACAACCGCTAGTTTGTTTAGAGTTAGGAGTCTTCCATGTTCTGTCTCCCTTTCTGATATTTCCCACTTATTTTTTCTCCTTTCCCCTTTATTCCCTATCATTATTATTTATATTTCCGAAATGAATGAGACCATATAAGGTTTGTCCTCTCTGATTGACTTATTTCACTCAGCATAATACCCTCCAGTTCCATCGACATCGAAGCAAATGGTGGGTATTAGTCGTTTCTAATGGCTGAGGAATATTCCATTGTATACATAGACCACATCTTCTTTATCCATCATCTTTCGATGGACACCGAGGCTCCTTCCAGTTTGGCTATTGTGGATATTGCTGCTAGAAACATCAGGGTGCAGGTGTCCCGGCATTTCATTGCATCTGTATCTTTGAGGTAAATCCCCAACACTGCAATTGCTGGGTCGTAGGGCAGGTCTATTTTTAACTCTTTGAGGAACCTCCACACAGTTTTCCAGAGTGGTTGCACCAGTTCACATTCCCACCAACAGTGTCAGAGGGTTCCCTTTTCTCCGCATCCTCTCCAACATTTGTGGTTTCCTGCCTTGTTAATTTTCCCCATTCTCACTGGTGTGAGGTGGTATCTCATTGTGGTTTTGATTTGTATTTCCCTGATGGCAAGTGATGAGGAGCATTTTCTCATGTGCTTGTTGGCCATGTCTATGTCTTCCTCTGTGAGATTTCTGTTCATGTTTTTTGCCCATTTCATGATTGGATTGTTTGTTTCTTTGGTGTTGAGTTTAATAAGTTCTTTATAGATACTGGAAACTAGCCCTTTATCTGATAGGTAATTTGCAAATATCTTCTCCCATTCTGTAGGTTGTCTTTTAGTTTTGTTGACTGTATCCTTTGCTGTGAAAAAGCTTCTTATCTTGATGAAGTCCCAATAGTTCATTTTTGCTTTTGTTTCTTTTGCCTTCGAGGATGTATCTTGCAAGAAGTTACTGTGACCGAGTTCAAAAACGGTGTTGCCTGTGTTCTCCTCTAGGATTTTGATGGAATCTTGTCCACATTTAGATCTTTCATCCATTTTGAGTTTATCTTTGTGTCTGGTATAAGAGAATGGTCTAGTTTCATTCTTCTGCATATGGATGCCCAATTTTCCCAGCACCATTTATTGAAGAGACTGTCCTTCTTCCAGTGGATAGTCTTTCTTCCTTTGTCGAATATTATTTGACCATAAAGTTGAGGGTCCACTTTTGGATTCTCTATTCTGTTCCATTGATCCATGTGTCTGTTTTTGTGCCAGTACCACACTGTCTTGATGACCACAGCTTTGTAGTACAACCTGAAATCTGGCATTGTGATGCCCCCAGCTATGGTTTTCTTTTTCAAAATTCCCCTGGCTATTCGGGGTCTTTTCTGATTCCACACAAATCTTAAAATAATTTGTTCTAACTCTGAAAAAGTCCATGGTATTTTGATAGGGATTGCATTAAACATGTAAATTGCCCAGAGTAACATTGCCATTTTCACAATAGTAATTATTCCAATCCATGAGCATGCAATATTTTTCCATCTCTTTGTGTCTTCCTCAGTTTCTTTCAGAAGTGTTCTGTAGTTTTTAGGGTATAGATCCTTTACCTCTTTGGTTAGGTTTACTCCTAGGTCTCTTATGCTTTTGGGTGCAATTGTAAATGGGATTGACTCCTTAATTTCTCTTTCTTCAGTCTCATTGTTAGTGTATAGAAATGCCACTGACTTCTGGGCATTGATTTTGTATCCTGCCACACTGCCGAATTGCTGTATGAGTTCTAGCAATCTTGGGGTGGAGTATTTTGGGCTTTTTATGTAGAGTATCATGTCATCGGCGAAGAGGGAGAGTTTGACTTCTTCTCTGTCAATTTGAATGCCTTTAATGTCTTTTTGTTGTCTGATTGCTGAGGCTAGG
>NW_027325893.1:0-24046 GCF_048418805.1 Vulpes vulpes
CCACACGAAGTGCTTCGTTTGGACGTGTCTGGAGTCTTGGAAGAACACAGGAAGGACTACCCTGTGATCTCTTGCAGAGGGACCCTGTGATCTTGTTTGGAGGTTCTAGCGGGGGAGCACAGCTACTCCTATACCCTCTTTTTTTTTTTTTCTACTCCTGTAGCCTTGCTGAAAGAACAGTCCTCCATGGGGGAAGGTCGTCCTCTCCCACCAAGCGCACAGCTTCCCTAGGGATGCATATGGAGCAGTGCGGCTGGAAGGGGGCACCTGCCTAGCCAGCCAGATCAGGGGAATCATCAACCCTGGATCAATGGGTGACAGAGGTCCCAGCCAGATTGCCCTCACAGCCCAATCTGCAACTTTATTTATTTTTTTAGAAAGATTTTGACACAAAGAGAACACAAGTAGGCAGAGGAAGAATCAGGCTTCCCGCTAAGCAGGGAGCCCAATGTGGGGCTCAGTCCCAGGACCCTGGGATCATGACCTGAGCCGAAGTAAGCCTAACCAGTTGGTTAGCGACCTGGTTGGCCACTCTTGTGCCTCCCACCCCCAAATCTGCAACTTTAATTATCCTTCCTCATGTAAGGCAACATCTGGGCAGATTCTAAGGATTAGAACAGGAGCATCTTTTGGGGAAGGTGGGGAGGGGCAGAGGCATTATTCTGCCTCTCAGACCTTGCCCAGGAGTGTCAGGGTGCAAGGACCTACATATTTGAATGTAGGAACCTCTCCCTCCATAGGGATCTAGGGAGAGAAGAGAGACTTGGGGGAGCCCCCTGCTGGAGGCTCAGAGGACGGAATCCTTAAGTGCCTGCACTGGGTCCAGAGCTCCTTCCCCCCTTGTCCCCTTCACTCTGCACTGGTGACAGCTGAGCTGCCCCAGGTGGAAGATTTGTGGGAGACCCCTCAGCTCTGCTCCACTCCCTCACTCACCCAGGTGTCTGTTCCAGCCGTTCCTTCCCCTGCTGGGGTCTGTGGCCCAGGCAAGGGCTGACTCAGCTACCCCCAGTGTCCAAGAGCCCAGGACAGATGGCCACCATCGCTGGCACTGGAAACAGCAACGGCATGGACAATCAGGGAGCACCTTGGCTGCAGCCACCCCCCGGGGCAGTGTTCCCAAATTGCTGATCCACAGAATTGCAACGGACTCCTAGGGATCTCAGAATGATTCTTGGGTTCCAGGTCATGCAGCCTGGGCTCTTTGGGTTCTAGTCTGGCAATGAGGTTGGTTGTTACCTCTCGTGTCCAGACAGCTGCTTGGTGTCTGCGTTTTGCTTGAGGCCCACAGGAGAAAAAGACAAAAAACCTGTGGGCTGCTCGTACTTCCTGCCCACAGCCTATCTCATCCCCATCGCTCAGTGGGCAAGTGGTGGCTGCTGAGTTCAGGGGAAGTGTGGGGGGGTGGGTGGCGTGTCATGCTTGGCCTTCTGGTCCCCTGGCACAGGGTGTGTTGCTGCACCCCCTTTCCTAAGGTCCTGAGCATGATCTGCTGACTCAGTGGTCCTCACCGCCTGGGGCTCTTGCTCAGAGGATCGCTCCTTCCAGCCCTGGAAGCATTGGTGTGGATTATTATGTTAGTTCCTGAAACCAGCTTCTCTCATGGAAAAACTTCAGGAACCCTCTCCCCTTGCTCATCCCCAGGCTCCGGATTCTATACTTGCACCCCTCCCCAAACTATAGACTCATCAATCCCTGGTTCCCTGGGTCCAATCTTAGGCTGAGAGTAATGGGCTTGTTCCAAGGAGGGCTCCAGTGGAACATCCACCGGACTTGCAGAGCCCCCCCCCCCCCCCCCCCCCCCGCGCCGCTTTCCCTCCTGGGTGAGAGGACCACTGTGCATTGTCTCTCTGCCCCCCAGAGAGGAAGGAACCACGGGGTGAGGTGAAGACCCGCCCCCCACCACAATAGGAAGCTGGTAGGTTTGGCTGGTCTGTCACCTGTCCCTGCTCTTTGTCCTTGGGACATTGTGAATCTGAATCTGCATCAGAATGTTCTCTGAGCTTGGGATCCCTCTGGGGACCTCTATGGGGATCAATGTGGAGGAAGAAGCTGGGCTATGGAGGCCACTTCATTGAGCTCAGGGCTTCACTGTGGAAAAGAGGTTGCATCCTGATAGGCTCCTGGGCAGAAAGGAAACCCCCGTCTGGGAGGAGGGAGCAGCGGAAGGGAGCATGGGGTGCAGTTCTCTCTCTCCAGGGTCCCCTTTCTGTAAGAGCCTCTGGCCCTCAGGAAGCAGGGGGAGCACCCTCCTGGGGCACAGCTTCTACTGGTTCTCGGCCCCCTACCCCCACCCACCTTGGAGCTCAAGTGCAGGACAAGAGAGATGTGCTGACTCCCCCACTCTCCCATTGAGTGGAGCAAGTGGGAAGCAGAGCTCCAGGGGTTTGTCCATCACAGCCTCGACCCCTCCCCCACCTCCTCCCTCTCTGCTCAGGTAATCTGCTGTCAAGGCATCAGGGGAGGCCTTGCCATTTCCTTCTTGTAGGAGGGGCATCACATGACAGTGACTCAGACTCCCCACTTTTGTGTCTCTCTCCCCTTATTTCAGGACGCCCAGCACAGTGTGTACTGTCTCGGGAATCTCAGGGTTGGGGTATCCTGGACAGAGAGGTACCTGCCTTGCACTGGGCAGGTCAGCACTTTTGGATCAGGAGGTCCAGGCTGGTATCAACAGCTCCCTGGAGCTGCCCCCAGAACTGTGATGCCCAGAAGTTCTTGGCGCCCACCTCATTCCACTATTATGGTTATATTTGCCTCTTTAATTAGTTGTGGAATGAACCAACCGTCTTCTATTCAATGGAAAACTGAGTCTATTTAGAATGATCTGTTCGCTGAACAGATGCAGGAAGTGACCTCTAAGGGTTCCGTGTGATTTCTATTCCTTGGGAAGTTGTCTTGATGACTCATCCCATGTCTTCAGTGACTGTAGGACTAGCCATGATTTTCTGCCTGGCTTCGGACAAGTAACCTAACCCCTCTGAAGGCAGCTGCATGCAGAGGTGACTAAACTCACTTTATACGTTTGGGCCAAATGGACAAAGCCTGGTTAGGTGCTTGGGATACGTGGGGGAGTGTGGAGGATGGGGGGTTCTTTGGAAGGACCTGTGAGGCTGTACAATGAGTGTGCCAGGAGGGCAGTGACACGGCAACACTGCTGTATATCCCACATGCCCTAGATTCTGGTAGAGACAGCCAGCCCCTAGACATCTATGTTTTAAGAAAAAATGGCAGGGGGATCCCTGGGTGGCACAGCGGTTTGGCGCCGGCCTTTGGCCCAGGGCCCGATCCTGGAGACCCCGGATCGAATCCCACATCAGGTTCCCGGTGCATGGAGCCTGCCTTCTCCCTCTGCCTGAATCTCTGCCTCTCTCTCTCTCTCTCTCTCTCTCTCTCTGTGACTATCATAAATAAATAAAAATTAAAAAAAAAAAGAAAAAGAAAAAATGGCAGGCACACAACATAGAACTGAGAAAAGAATGCCCATGGCAGAGGTTGGCTGGGGCTGGCTGGGATCATGCGGGCAGCAGCTCTGATGCGCGTGGCACCTCTGAGCTGTTCAGACGCTCAGGCCTGCTGAGCAAGCAGGGTTTGCACAGAGGACCCAGTTACCTGGGGCAGGCCACCAGCAGGCCGCCACGCAAATTTAGTGGACAGTAACGCGACACACTCCACGGACCTTACATGAATAATACTTCTCTCTGTCCTCACGAGTAATTCCAATTACTGTCACTCCTATTTTATTAATTTTTTTCATTTTATTTTTTATTTAAATTCAGTTAGCCAACTTATAGTATATCCTTAGTTTCAAATGTAGCTTTCAATATGTCACTCATAGTTTAGACACGAGCCATGGGCGCTCCTAGAGAAGTTTGTTGATCCGGCCCTGGGTCACATGGCGCGAAGGGCAGAGCTGGGCACAGAGCAGACTGTGCAGATTCAGACCTCACACTGTCCCCAGCATGGAGTGTTGTCCTCATTGTCCTGTCTCCAGAGAATCTCTGTCCTGTTCATCAGGTGCAACGGGGAGTGTGCAGCATGCTCTGGTGAGTAAGAACGTCACATCCTCTGCCTCCATGGATCCTAATTATTCTGGGGAAGATACACATAAAATAACCTCACAATGAATTGTCTCCTAATAGGAGACCCCTGAGACAGATCAGCTGGGCACAGCTCTAGTCAGGGAGATCTTGGGAGGCTCTCTGGGAGGGGGCTGAGTGTCCATCTGAAAGCATTCGTGGTAACTGGGGTGCAGCCTGAGTTATGGCTGGGTGGGCAGTGGGAGAGAGGATGTCTCCCTGAATGACCACTGGTCCGCTTGACTCCTAACTGTCGCAGAACCCGTGACATTCTAAATCAACTGTCCACATGACAGTTGCCCAAAGAATTAGCTTCATCTGCAACTGACCAAACCTGGGTGATGAGCAGCTAATATTAGCTAGGAAAGGGGCCTGCCAGGCTGGTGCTCTGGTGGCTTAATGGATGGAGTCTACAAAGCCCCAGTGTCTCGATGACCGAGGGTCTGACCCGCCCTCCGAGCAGCCAGAGCTAAGGCACAGCCCAGAATCGGCAGGGGCTCCCTGGCTCTGAGCGGGCACCTTCCTTCCTCCTTCCTTCCTCCCCAGCATCCAGTCTCTGCTGCACAAACTACAGTCACTCGACTTGCATCTACTCACTGATTTTGTACCCACAGGACCTTCAATGGAGTAGTCCATGGAGGTGATATTTGTGGCTCTACCCTGTTGTTTGGCCAGAAGTCCATTTGGATGCTGCCGAGACACTGCTGGGGACAGCCAGTAGATTTTCTTGACTACAGATGATTTTTTTGTGAATCCTGTGTTTGAATTCCCTATGATCTTCTCTTTTTGTAACGTAAGCCCTGATCCTGGAAGTACACTGACCACAACACGGTCGCTGTGCAGCTGGGAGAAGACCCTGGGAGTGCGATCGTTCATTGCTGGGTCACACTCCCGTTCTCCTTGTTCACCTGTGCCTGGGGAGCCAACTGAGTCCAGGCTGGGCCCAAGAGGGGCATTGCGATGTGGTGTGTGCTTACCACCCCCAGCAGAGTGATGCGTGGGGACGCGATTTTATTTGGATGACAGCACAGAAAAGATAATAGGACAGTGACCAGGAGCATGGGAGCTCGTGTCTGATGACTGGTATCCGATCATACTAGAAGCCACCTGGGAAAGTCACCTAAACCCCCTGTCCTCGGTCCCTGTCCTGTGACATGGGGCCTACTTACTAGTATTATGTTATAAAGCTTACTAAACTCCAGGTAATGCCGAAGGAAATGACTGGTACCTCGTAGTGCTGCATAAGTGATCCCATATGCCACGTCTGGAGGAATAAGCAAGAAATGCAGAAGTAGCTGCCTGCAGAGGGGTAGTGTGGACGGCTACAGGGCAGGAGAGGGTGGAAGGTGACCTTTCACATGGGCAAGATGCTTTACCTCAGGGAGAATGTCTGCCATCCTCTCCTGTGATCCCCCAGCAGCCCCCCACGGCATACACGGGGCAGGTGCAGTCGCCCTCTATTTCGTAGTTCATGGCACTGAAGTTCAGAGATTTTTAGTAACTTGCCCAGAGTCATGATGTTGATGACAGACGCATCTGGGACAAGAAAGGAGTTGGTTCCCTGGGGACGGAGATCCCCGAACCCGGCCCCCAACTGAGTCCTGTGGATCATGTCCTGGACTCCAGACCAAGCGCTTCCCTCTCTCCGTTCCCCAAACTCTCTTGCTGCAGAGACACAGGAGGTGCTTGTGCCAAAGAAGGCATATGCTTGACTCAGCCTCCACCCAGAGGTTTCCTGAAAGGAAGTTCCTTGAAAGGTCAGGGGCTCCAATCTGTGTCCCTTCTCCCTCAGCATCTTCACACAATAGCTGCCCAAGATGAACTCTTGGGGGTCTGACCTGTGGTCTGTGTGGCTCCCACGTGGCTCAGAGTCCAGGCATTTCCAAGCCAACTGTCCTCATGACAGCTCTCTAGTGAGTTACCTTGGCCTTCACTGACTAACTCTAGATGAACAGTTGGTGCTGATTAATGAGGACAGTGATCTACTGGGCTAGTATTTGGTGGTTTAATGGAGGAAGCTGGCATGTCCCCCGCTGTTTACTTACTGATCTAAGCACCCGTCTGAGCAGCCTGGCCTAAGGTCTGGCTGAGGGCAGGCAGGGACTGCACTGGCTCTGAGTGGGTATCTTTCCTACTCCTCAATATGACAGAGTCTCTACAGACTCCTCATCCTTCTTAGTCTCCACAGTGGTAGCGGAGAGAGTCTCATGTTCTCTTAGAGGGTCACCACCAGGGATCCCTGGGTGGCGCAGCGGTTTGGCGCCTGCCTTTGGCCCGGGGCGCGATCCTGGAGACCCGGGATCGAATCCCACATCGGGCTCCCGGTGCATGGAGCCTGCTTCTCCCTCTGCCTGTGTCTCTGCCTCTCTCTCTCTCTCTCTCTGTGACTATCATAAAAAAAAGAAAAAAATCTAAAAAAAAAAAAAAAAAGAGGGTCACCACCACTATGACACCCACCCCCCGGGACTCTGAGAGTCACCCAGGCCCTCCTCCCCTCTGTCACCAAATGTTCATTCCATCAACCCGATGGCACTATCCCTTCTCACTACTCCCCTAGGCAACACCCAAATGGCCAGGGACCCTGTCCACATCCATCCATGGAAATCCCACCATGAGATCCTAGTTTCCTTTCTTTTTTTTTTTTTTTTTCCAGTTTCCTTTCTAAATCTCCAGATTTACACTGCTAATGTTTGGTTTTGGATTTTGACATCTACATCCAGAGGAGTTGACCTGTGACACCCCCCCCCCGCCCCATTCCTGCCGTGTCCATGCTGGGGTAGCATCAAAATGCTCCTAATCCCATGAAAGCAGTGTGGGAAGTTCCTCTGTGTCTGTTCCCTGGAAGAGTGTGTAGGAGACTGGCATTTCCATCTTCAATATTCAGTTGAATTCAGAGGAAGCCACCTAGGCTTGAAGTTTGCTTTGTGTGAAAATGTATTTTTTTTATATCTCGTTTTAAATTGTTTCTTATGCTACATATTATGCAGTGCAGACATCTTAAGTGTACAGTTTTATGGTTTCTTATAAACACACTTGCTGCCAACACCCAGTTTCCACATGCAGAGCGGCTCCAGCACCCTGGCAGCCTCCTGTAGAAGGACGTCAAAATCATTGCTAATTTATTAGGTTACAAGGATGAAATCAGTTACTCCATGAATATTCCAAGCACAATGATTACACATAGTTGGTGCAAAAATAGTGTGGCAGCACCCTGGGAAGGTAGTGGAGCAAGCGGGAGAGTTTCCACTGTGGGGGCCTGGGGCAGGGCAAGGAGGCCAAGAGAAGTTTCTCGGAAGCATTTGGCTTTCGCAGAGTGAACAGCCGCTGCTCCAGAGTGCAGTACCTACATTAATTCAGCGACTGCTTCCTTTGCTTCAAGTGCTGTTCTGTTTTTGTGTTTCATTTTACATAAAAATATTTTAAAGATCAAACTAGCAGAAGATAAATTCTGCTTCCTGTAAAAGCCTCCAGCATTAACTATAAAACGTTTCTCTGCAACTCAGGTGGCATTTGTACGGTTCACACACTCGGAGGCTGGCACTGACTTAGTTGGCTGGGACCCGAGGAGCAGTGGGGAGCCCTTGGTCCTTGGCCTCCTGTCCCCTTTAAGCTTCCAGACACTCTGCAAGTCCAGGAGCTCTGAGATCCCAGCCGACACCTGTAGGGCACTTCCTTTCCGGGTCTCTAAGCATCTGCTGTGCAAACGGGTGCAGGGCTCCCCCGCCCCCGCCCCGCAGAGGCACAGAGGAAGGGGGACTGCTTGGGGGGGTGTGCGGGACCCAGAAGGCTCCTCAGGTCCTGGAAGGTGACCTCGGGCCTGCAGGTCCCCAGCAGTCAGATCCGCGGGGCACTGGGTCTGTTTGTGGCTCTGAGGCTGAGGGTGTCACCCATCTGAGGAGTGAGTCTGTCAGTGTCCTCCAGGAGAGACTCTGCCTGGGCCTGGGGCCAGGAGCCCTCAAGCCCTGGGTGCCCTGGACAGTGAACTGGAGAGGCCGAAGGGGAGGCTCCAGACTCTGGGATGAAAAGCCTGAGTCCCACCCCTGGGCCTGTGAGGAGCAGGAGGTCTGAGGACATGGGGCAGGAGAGGTGATGTGCCCCCCACCTCACATGTGATGGGGCCGTGTGGCAACCTACACCACCAGGGTGCACAGTTCCCTGGAGGGCTTCCCTTTCTCCCCTAAGAATCTTCTCCACCAATGCCTTGCCTGTGCCTTTCAGCTTAAAAATGGTCATGCTGAAGTCATAAAAAAATAAGCTTACGGCTCAATGTGTTTCAGTGTGAAAAGGCACTACAGGGACACTGCTATTTAAAATGTGATGAAACCTAAGAAAAAATTAGAAAGTAATGAAACTGGCTATTTTTGTTTTATTAATTTAAAAAATCAGAAAATAGAAGAAACATAAGCAATTTGCCATTCTTTTTCTTTACCATATCCAAAATGGGCATCGCACTACATGTCCTTTCACTTTGTGGGGTGTTTCATTTGATTGTTACATATATACTTGAAAGTCTATATAGAACTTTGGGTTGGGGTGCCCCAGGTCCTGTGCAGAGAGGCTGAGGGGCCCCCGGGGCTTGGGCAACTCCCAGCTGGGCTCGGACGCTGCGGTGTCGCCTCCTGGCCACCGGGCTGCCCTGCACCCGCGGGGATGGGGAGCTGGGCCGGCTGAGGGGCCTCTGTCCTCCCCACGGGCCGGAGCCTGAACTGGGAGGAGTCAGGGCTGTGCTCTCACATAAAGAATGGACCAGGCATCAGTTTCCAGGAGAGATGTCCCCAGGACACCCTTCACTTACCTGCGCTGGTTCTTCCCACCCTCCTGCATCCCTTGGGCAGTCACGTGAAGGGTGGCCCCCGAGGGGCCCCCTTTGGGTTTGTTCCTTTTCCCAAAGTGCAAAGACAAAGTCAGGGGAGCAGCAGAAAACACGAGCACTTGTCTGCCTCTGCTTTTCCTCCTGTCTGCTCTACACGCCCGTTTCCTCCTCTTCTTCCACCCCGTCAGCTTTCACTTCCTTCATTCCATCTCTTGAGCCCAGGATGAGGGAGCTTCTGATACCAGACTTCTGTGGGACCCGAGAAGAATTGGGCATGTTCTGAGCTCCCCCCACCCCTCCCTGGGGGCAGGAGAGCACCGAGCAGGGCTGGTGCCGGGGGCAGAGCCAGGCTTCCGGGGCCCCTCCAGCATGGGGACCCTGCCCATCTCACCTCACCCTCCCACCCCCCTCCCACTACCCAGGGCTGCTCAACACCATTCAGATGGTGCAGACCCGGGTCGGAGTCAGGGTGATGCTGGGAGAGCAGGTGAGGGGGGGCAGTGGTGGGAGATTTGATAGACACCAGAGATGCGAGGACCTCCTGTCCCCAGATGGAACCAGGTCCTTCAGGAGGACAATCATCCAAAGAGGGAATGGGGAAGAGGTGCAGAGGAAGCTTATGGGTAGGGAAGAGAGAAAATGGAAAAGAGATGACGAGATAAATCACTGGCAGTTTTGCTCCCTCTATCCAGCCTTCATGCAAAGTAACCCTCTGCATGGACCATAGCAGGAGTGGCCTGGGAGGGGGTGGCCTTAGGAGAGGACAGGGGACAGTCAGGGCTGAGGTGAGAGTACCTAGGGTCATGGCCCAGAAGATTATGTCCCTGACCCTAGAACTCAATTCTGTCCCAGGAAAGACCGTGATGGCTTCACCTCTGCCATGAGGGACTGGGTTTCTGATCCTCACCACACTCTTCCGGCTCTTGGGTTTCATACTGTGGCCTGGAATGAAGGCCTGTGTCATCTTGTCTTTCCAAGAAGGCAGCCACCATCACCATGCATTTCCATGTGGGATGTTGCCTTCCTCAGTACCCACGACTCACTGCTTCCCTTCTTCCTATCTCTCCTGATCAGTGTTTGCTTCCCTTCTCCTGTCACCTCCACCCACCAGATGGTTCTCTGACATGAGAGCAGTGGAAGAATGATCATGGGTGTGCTGCCACCCTCCATAATCAATCAATTGATCAATTCACCAATTCAGCCAAATCTGGGGGCACTTGCCATCAGCCTGGGCTGGGCCCTGTGAAAGGGAATAGTAACCCATGCCACATACTGCATATCTGCCCTGTGCTGGGGTGACCTCAGCTACTTAGAGTTACTTAATCCTCAGAACAGCCTCTTTAAGTTTCCCAGACCCTTCGAGTGGATGAAATTAAAAGGAACTTATCCAAATTCCCCTAGTCTATAAGTGGTGTGAAAGGAGTACCAGAGCAGGTGTGGTACATAAACTCGGGTGTCTGCCAGCATTTGCCCTGAGCCCCAGTAGGACGGAGCAGGGTGGGGGGGGCTCTGGGCAGGCCCGAGGGAAGTTCCCAGGTGGGCCCGGGCCCCTGGTGTGGGGAGCAGGCCCAGCACTGTGTGGCTGGAATAGCAGGTCCTGACGGGAGCAGGGACTCTGGCTCTGGTGCTCAGAGCCTCTGTCCTGGGCCTGGTCAGTCCCAGGAGACCAGCTCTGCAGGTCCTTGAAAGGGACTGTGTGTCACCTTCACACAGGTCCCTACAATTACTGCCGCCCAGGGAGGATCTCAGGGTGCTTACACACAGGCCTCTGTCACTTGGAGGCAAGTGCAGATTTCATTCTGGTCCCAGGACTGGAGATCTGGGCGAGGAGAGGAGAGAAATGTGCTCCAGGCCGTGTCTCCCACCTCCCTTCTGCAGTGGGACCTAGGAGCAGTTGCAGGAGGCTGAGAGGGAACATTCCCTGTGCTGCCCGCTCAGGGAGCACCCATCACCCAGGGTCAGACCTAAGGGCGGCCCTGCTGGTGCTGCTGGGTGCTGCTCCATGACCTAAAGCTGCAGAGGGAGAGGGTCCCCAGCTCACAGAGATGCACTCTGTCTGCCATTCAGATGTATGGGACACAGTGCGTCCCACCAGACTGCCTTTGTCATGGGTCACCCCAAACCCGACCCAGTACTCCCCTACTGAGTTCCCAAGACACATGATCCAAATATAAGCAAGGCTTTGCTGCTTGGCAGAGGCAGAGCAGAAGAGAGCGGGTCCGGGGAGAAAGTAAACTTTAAATAGCAAAGCACATGTGATGCCTACACACATAATATCTCCTATTACTATGTCATTGATATGTGAAGAAAACAAGACAAGCCATCACACGTATTTGCCTCTTCTCTCTGATTTCACAACACCCTCCCCCACCTCAGTCTCCAAAGCAGCAGGTGTAACACGGCTGTTCCCGGAACCATCTTTCATTGATTCCCACCGGAGTGTAGTTCCCAACCTGGAGAGTCTTCACCCTCACTACTGCAGTCAAAAATACTCTCCACCCCCCAATCTTTAGGGACACAAGCATGAGCAGCAGGTTATTAGAGAGAGGGGCTCCCCTGTTGCTGCTACTCCAGCTGAGGCCAGGCTCGCTCACCCAGCATCACCCGCTCTTCCTTTGGGTCCTCATCCTTCCTGGGCTCTGGGAACTAGAGCCCTTCAACAGGACAGTGACCACAGTTGCAAACCTTCAGTGACAGAAAGGATCCCCCTTCACCTGGCACTTCCCCATCTCCATGAGATCATGACAGCTCTCATCTGCACACGGATCCACCTGAGATCCCAGCTCTGATGGACACACGCTGGGCTAGGTGGGGTCCAGGTGCAGCCCCTGTGCAGGATCACAGCCATTGCTCAGGGGAGCCATCTGTGGTAATAGAAATCTCCTCTGACTCACTGAATACGGTAGCCTCTGGCACATAACTATCGGGGCACTTGAAATGTGGCTAGTGTGACTGATGGATTAACATGCTTCAATTTATGTATATTTAATGAATTGAACTAATTCATTAATTAGTTATAAACAGGCACATCTGGCTAGCGGCTATTCTCCTGGAAAGTGCAGCTCTAGGATCCAAAGATAAGGGAGATGTCATGTCCCTGCCGTGGGGGTTCCCACAGAGGAGTTTGCTGGCCTGATCTGATCGTTATTTGTAGATTGTCCTTGGGCAAGGAGAAGGGTGGGGCAAGACGGCAGAAGAGTAGGGTCCCCCAAGTCACGTGTCCCCACCAAATTACCTAGGTAACTTTCAAATCATCCTGAAAACCTACAAATTCGCCCTGGGATTTAAAGAGAGAACAGCTGGAACGCTACAGAGAGAAGAGGTCGGGCTTCTAACAAGTACAACTTGCTTTTAGCTACTCTGCAGTGAGCAAAATGACTAGAAAGAAGAACTCACCACAAGAGAAAGAATCAGACAGTCCTCTCTCCCACAGAGTAACAGAATTTGGATTACAGTTCAATGTCAGAAAGCCAATTTAGAAGTACAATTATAAAGCTACTGATGGCTCTGGAAAAAAGCATAAAGGATTCAAAAGACTTCAGGACTACAGAATTTAGATCTAATCAGGCCGAATTTTAAAAAATCAATTAAATGAGGTGCATGCAATCCAAACTGCAGGTCCTCACGACAAGGGTTAATGAGGTAGAAGAACAAGTGAGTGACATAGAAGACAAGTTGATGGGAAGGCAGGAAGCTGAGGAAACAATACAAAAACAATTAAAACATCATGAGGAAAGGTTAAGAGAAATAAATGAAAGCCTCAGAAGGAAAAATCTATGTAAACTTGGGGTTCCAGAGAGCGCTGACTGGAACAGAGGACCAGAAAGCGTATTTTAACAAATCATAGGCGAGAACTTCCTGAATTTGGGGAGGGAAACAGGCATTCAGATCAGGGAGATAGAGGTCCCCCCCTAAAATCAATAAAAACAGTTCAACACCCTGACATTTAATAGTGAAACTTGCAAATTCCAAAGATAAACAAAAGATCCTTAAGGCAACAAGAGAAAAGAGATCCCTAACTTATATGGTGAGAAGTATTAGGTTAACAGCAGACCTCTTCACAGAGACATGGGAGGCCAAAAAGGGCTGGCAAGATATACTCAGGGTCCTAAATGAGAAGAACATACAGCCAAGAATCCTTTATCCAGCAAGGCGCTCATTCAGAATAGAAGGAGACATAAGGAGCTTCCAAGATAGGCAGAAACTGAAAGGATTTCAGTGACCACCAAGCCGGCTCTGCAAGAAATATTAAGGGGGACCCTATAAAAGAAAGAGGAAGTCCAAAGAAATAATCCACAAAAACAGGGACTGAATAGGTATTATGATGACACTAAATTCATATCTTTCAATAGTAACTCTGAATGTAAATGGGCTTAATGATCCCATCAAAAGATGCAGGGTTTTAGACTGGATACAAAAAGCAAGACCCATCTCTTTGCTGTCTACAAGAGACTCAGTTTAGACATAAAACAAAAGGTTAGAGGGATCCCTGGGTGGCGCAGAGGTTTGGCGCCTGCCTTTGGCCCAGGACGCGATCCTGGAGAGCCGGGATCGAATCCCACATCGGGCTCCCGGTGCATGGAGCCTGTTTCTCCCCCTGCCTGTGTCTCTGCCTGTTTCTCTCTGTCTGTATGACTATCATAAATAAATAAAAATTAAACAAAAACAAAAACAAAAACAAAAGGTTAGAGAACCATTTACCACACAAATGGTCCTCAAAAGAAAACAGGGATAGCCATCCTTATATCAGATAAATTAAAGTTTATCCCAAACACTGGAGTAAGAGATGAAGAGGGACACTATATCATACTTAAAGGATCTATCCAACCAGAGGACTTAACAATCATAAATATGTATGCCCCTAATGTGGGAGCTGCCAAGAATATCAATCAGTTAATAACCAAAGTTAAGACATACTTAGATAATGATACTTACACTGGGAGATTTCAACACATGCTTTCTGTAAATGACAGATCTCCTAAACACAACATCTCCAAAGACAAAATAGCTTAAAATAACACACTGGACCAGATGGATTTCCAGATATTTACAGAAATTTACATCCAAACGCAATTGAATACACATTCTTCTCAAGTGCACATAGAACTTTCTCCAGAATAGACCACATACTGGGTCACAAATCAGGTCTTAACCGATACCAAAAGATTGAAATGATCCCTTGCATATTTTCAGACCATACTGCTTTGAAACTAGAACTAAATCACAAGAAGAAATTTGGAAGAAATTCAAACAGGTGGACATTAAAGACCATCCTGCTAAAAGATGAAAGGGTTAACCAGGAAATTAGAGAAGAATTAAAAAGATTCATGGAAACTAATGAGAATAAAGATACAACTGTTCAAAATCTTTGGGATACAGCAAATGCAGTCCTGAGAGGGAAATACATCACAATAAAAGCATCCATCCAAAAACTGGAAAGCACTCAAATACAAAAGCTAACCTTGCACCTAAAGGAACTGGACAAAGTAGAGTAAATAAAACCTACACACAGCACAAGAAGAGAGTTAATAAAGATTTGAGCAGAACTCAATGAAATAGAGACCAGAAGAAATGTGGAACAGATAAACAAAACCAGGAGTTATTTCTTTAAAGAATTAATGAGATAGATAAGCCATTATCCAACCTTATTAAAAACAGAAAAGACACAAATTAATAAAATCACAAATGAAAAAGGGGACAGCACCACCAATACCAAAGAAATACACTGATTTTTTAATTTTTTAAAAAAAATTTTTTTTATTTTATTTACTCATGAGAGATACAGAGCGAGGGAGAGAGAGGCAGAGGGAGAAGCAGGCTCGATGCAGGGAGCCCTGTATGGGACTCAATCCCAGGTCTCCAGGAACAAAGACCTGGGCTTCAGTCAGCAATAAAAACGCTGTGCCACCAGGGCTACACTGATTTTAAAAACATATAATGAGCAACGTAGAAGAAATTACCAAAACTGGAACAGGAAGAATAGAAAACCTGAACAGGCCAATAACCAGGGGGGAAATTGAAGCAGTCATCAAAAACCTCCCAAGACACAAAAATCCAGGGCCAGATGGCTTCCCAGGGGAATTCTATCAAACGTTTAAAGAAGAAACCATACCCATTCTACTAAAGCCGTTCAGAAAGACAGAAAGAGGTGGTATACTTCCAAACTTGCTCTATGAGGCCAGCATCACCATAATTCCAAAACCAAAGACCCCACCAAAAAGGAGAATTAGAGATCAATATCCCTGATGAACACAGATGCAAAAATTCTCAACAAGATACTAGCCAGTACCATCCAAGAGTACATTAAGAAGATTATTCACCATGACCAAGGGGGATTTATCCCTGGGATGCAAGGCAGGTTCAACACTTGTAAAGGAATCAATGTGGTAGATTATATCAACAAGAGAAAAACAGGAATAATATGATCCTCTCAATAGATGCAGAGAAAGCATTTGACAAAATACATCATCCATTCCTGATCAAAACTCTTGAGAGTGTAGGGATACAGGGAACATTCCTCAGCATCTTAAAAGCCATCTACGAAAAGCCCACAGCAAATATCGTTCTCAATGGGGAAACACCAGGAACCTTTCCCCTAAGATCAAGAACACGACAGGGATGTCCACTCTCACCAATTCTATTCAAAAGAGTATTAGTCCTAGCCTCAGCAATCATACAACAACAGATAACATGCATTATTGGCAAAGAAGAAGTCAAACTTGCCCTCTTCACAGATGACATGATACTGTACATAGAAAACCCAAAAAACTCCACTCGAAGATTGCTAGAACTCATAAAAATTTGGCAGTATGGCAGGATACAGAATCAATGCCCAAAATCAGTTGCATTTCTATACACTAACAATGAGACTGAAGAAAGAGAAATTAAGGAGTCAATATGATGTACAATTGCACCCAAAGCATAAGATACCTAGGAAGACCCTAACCAAAGAGGTGAAGGATCTATACCCTAAACACTACAGAACGCTCCTGAAGGAAATGGAGGAAGGCACAAAGAGACGGAAAAATACTCCGTGCTCATGAGGGTTGGAGGAACGAATACTGTGAAAATGTCTATGCGACCCAGGGCAATTTACACATTTCATGCAATCCCTATCAAGATACCATGGACTTTTTTCAGGGAGTTGGAACAAACCATCTTAAGATTTGTGTGGAACCGGAAAAGACCCCAAATAGCCAGGGGACTATTCAAAATGAAGACCACAGCTGGGGGCATCACAATGCCAGATTTCAGGTTCTACTACAAAGCTGTGGCCGTCCAGACAGTGTGGTAGTGGCACAAAAACAGACCCATAGATCAATGGAAACGAACAGCGAATCCAGAAGTGGACCCTCAACTTTACGGTCAACTGATATGCGACAAAGCAGGAAAGACTACGCACTGGAGAAAAGACAGTCTCTTCAATAAATGGTGCTGGGAACATTGGACATCCACATGCAGAAGAAGGAAACCGGACCATTCTCTGACACCACACACAAAGATAGACTCAAAATGGATGAAAGATCTAAATGTGAGACAAGAATCCATCCCAGTCCTCGAGGCGAACGCGGGCAACAGGTTTTTCAACTTGGCCACAGCAACGTCTCACAACATACATCCGCGAGGGCAAGAGAAACAAAAGCAACAATGAAGTATTGGGACTTCATCCAGATCGAAAGCTCCTGCACAGGAAAAGAAACAGTCCACAAAGGTAAAAGACAACCTACAGAACGGGAGAAGATACTTGCAAACGACCGCTCAGACAAAGGGCTGGTGTCCCAGATCTATAAAGAACATACTCAACTCAAGAGCAGAGAAACAAACAATCCGATCGTGAAACGGGCAAAAGACCCGAACAGAAATCTCACAGGGGAAGACAGAGACACGGCCAACAAGCACATGAGAACATGCCCCGCATCGCTGGCCATCAGGGAACTACCGATCCAAACCCAAATGATGAGATACCACCTCACACCAGTGGGAATGGGGAAAAGTCACAAGACAGGAAACCACAAATGTTGGAGAGGATGCGGACAAAGGGGAACCCTCTTGCACTGTAGGTGGGAATGTGAACTGGTGCAGCCACTCTAGAAAACTGTGTGGATGGAGGTTCCTCAAAGAGTTAAAAATAGATCTTCCCTACGGTCCAGCAATTGCACTGCTGGGGATTTACCCCAAAGGTGCAGATGCAGTGGAATGCGGGGACACCTGCACCCCGCTGTTTATGGCAGCAATGTCCACAATAGCCAAACTGTGGAGGGAGCCTCGGGGTCCATCGAGAGATGAATGGATAAAGATGTGGTCCACGGCTACAAGGGAATATTACTCAGCCATGAGAAACCACAAATACCCACCATTTGCTCCGACAGGACGGACCTGGAGGGATTATGCTGAGTGAAATAAGTGCATCGGAAAAGGACAAACTTGATATGGTCTCATTCCTTTGGGGAATATAAAACCTAGTGAAAGGGAATAAAGGGAATGGAGAAAATGAGGGAAAATATCAGTGAGGGTGACAAAACAGGAGACACACCGAACTCTGGGAACTGAACAAGGGGTAGTGGAAGGGGAGGTGGGCGGGCGGTTGGGGTGACCGGGTGATGGGCACTGATAGGGGCACTTGGCGGGATGAGCACTGGGTGTTATGCTATATGCTGGCAAATTGAACTCCAATACAAAAATGTAAAAACAGAAAACATTTTGCTAATATTTAACATGGACTAGTATGTCCAAATGTTAGCTCACAACCCCTCCCATGAAATCTGACCAAATTAGAGTTCTCAATGCGATTTCACAATTTTGGCCACAAACTAATGACTGACCTTTTAAGTTAAAATGTGGACACATGAAACATAAAGAATACGGCTTAGGAGGTTTGTCTTAACAATGGCACACGAGCAAAACTGAATAATGATTCTGTTTTGTGCGTGTGGAGAGAGCAAAAGAGCAAGTGTAAGGAGCAGAGGGGCAGAGGGAAAGGAAGAGAGAATACGAAGCAGGCTCCATGCTGAATATGGGTGAATCTGATGACCTTGTCGTCATGACCAGAGCTGAAACCCAGGAGGCAGAGACTTAGCTGACAGAAACACCCAGGTGCCCCTAGGACAAGATTTCTTGAGGCTATTATTTAATGAATCAATTTTCATGTTACCCTCTGGGCTTTCATCCGTTGGCTGAACTTTTCTGTTATGGAAGATGGCAAATAGCTTTCGCCGTGATCCTGGGCAGGTGTACCCAGGTTGTCTGCTTGATTTCTGTTGCGTCGTATTCTCAGCAGCTCCTGGGAAATAAATGGACATAGAAAGAGCTGTTGACTGACAGGTTGTTGTTAGAAGAGCCTCGAAAATTAAGGAGTCAATCCCATTTACAATTGCACCCAAAAGCATAAGATACCTAGGAAGAAACCTAACCAAAGCGGTAAAGGATCTCTACCCTAAACACCACAGAAGGTTCCTGAAAGATATTGAGGAAGGCATAAAGAGGCACAGCTCCCCGCCTGCCCCCCCTCCATGCTTCTCCCTGAGGCCCCGCTTGCTGGGGCTCCGTGCTATCCTGAGCTAGGGCCCTTCCTGTCTTGTCTTGTTAGAAGCCGCCCGCCCCCACCGCCCCCCCCCCCAGCTTCTTTCTTTCTTTGTATCCACCTTCTACCTTTTTAGAAGGGAAAACCCTTCTCTTTAACTCTCAGGTCGCATTGGTAGGTGTCCAGGATGACTGGAAATTTATCTAGGTGGGTTGGCGGATCGGGGGAGTTGAGGACTCTACTCTCTGGCCTTCTTCCCCCTGTTGTCTCCTTTTTGTTTTAAAGCCCTTTCTGCGGATCCCTGGGTGGCTCAGCTGTTCAGCGCCTTCATTTGGCCCAGGGCGTGATCCTGGAGTCCCAGGATCGACTCCCATGTTGGGCTCCCGGCATGGAGCTTGCTTCTCCCTCCTCCTGTGTCTCTGCCTCTCTCTCTCTCTAGGACTATCATAAAGCAGTAGGACTATCAGCAGCAGTATGAGTTTTAGGTAAGACTTTTGTTATACTGTTGGAACTGCAATTAGTGGATGAGAAGGGCTCATACGTACTTAGCTAGTACCGGGCCATCTCTACACCATACTACTGTCTTCTCCACACAATTCCATAACTGCCTCAAAAAAGGAAAGGATATGCCAAACTTTTCTCTTGCTATGAAAAAGTTTTTTTTTTTTAAGATTTATTTATTTATTCATGATACACATGGGGGCGGGGGCGTGCAGAGACACAGGCAGAGGGAGAAGCAGGCTCCATGCCGGGAGCCCAATGCGGGACCCGATCCCGGAATTCCAGGATCACGCCCTGGGCAAAAGGCAGGCACCAAACTGCTGAGCCACCCAGGGATCCCCTGAAAAAGTTTTAATTGAAAACCAGGATTCTGGGCTGAATACAGCTTCAGCAGATTCCCCATTAAATTAGAAGGGGTTTTTCATTTAAGTCCTAGTGTTGATATGTCACTATGCTCTGTCACTTTGAAAAGCGATAGTGCTTTGTTATCAGCACTGAGCCCTGACAGGCTTTTGATGTAGACTTAGACTAAAATAGATTGCCAGAATGATGAAGGCGCTGCTTACCTTCTAACACCTCCAGGCTGTGGATGTGGGCAAAGGTGCTGACCTATTGCTCTGTCCAGCCCAGTGGGTTTGATCATCTCCAGCTGAATATTTTCACATTTTAGATTGTAAGTTGAAATTGTAGAAGGGTTGATAGGTTTTCAACAGAAGCATGAATGTTACTGATAGCATATGATTTATGCCATCTAGAGACTTAATTTCTTAGGCAAATTGTTAATAATTAATTCTTGCCCTTTAACTTATACATTCTATTTAGAAAGTCTTTAAAGAAAGAAAACCGTACTTGGTGAGTTATAGAGGAAGTTGGCCTGCCAAAAAACATAGTCATTCCTTGAATTAAACACCATGTGCCAACCTTCTGCCAAGCACTGAGTTAGGTGTTGCAAACAGAAAGACAATTAAGAGTACCCGTCCTCAAGCAGAGAGATATATACAGAGGTAGATACTTATAAAATAATGCAGCAAGTGAAATATTATGCATAGAATATTACTGAAGCACAAAAAGCAATTATCTTGATATCTCTTAGGAAACAGGTAACAGAAATAGTGCATGTGTAACCAGTATCCTTGTTCCTAATGACCAGATCAGCACATTCAATGTATAGCTGAATGTTTAGATTGATATGACATTACCTTTCTTGGCTAGGAACAAGATTTCTCTTAGGAGAGGCTGAACACGCATATTCAAATAGAGTTTGCTATCAGAAAAGTGGAAAGGTTTTTGAGGGCTCAGAATTAGTATTTCTTCTTACATTTGCCACCCCACCCCCAGACACGCACACAGTTTAACTCTCTGTACACCATAGTGTCCCATGCCTTTCTGCTGTTGGCCATATAGAAAATAAATACTTTTTGAAAAAGCTTTGCTCTATAACATTTCCAGGCTCCTTCATGTGGGCTCACTTTTCTACTCAGCATGTTTCTCTACATTAAACTCTGGTAGATATGATAAGCAAGTAGCTAAAGAGCATTTAAAAGAGTTTACACTGTGAATGGAAAAATACAGATTTTACTGCCTTTGTTGCCTTTTAAAACTAAACCTCTTCTTGAATGTATTTGTATAGGATTTTCATAGCCCTCCCCTCTGGAGCAATGTTTTAGCAATGCTGCTCTGAGTTTTAATCACTGGATATTTGGTTTTTTCTTCCACACTAATTTCAAATCACAAACTAACATTCAAATTGAAAACAGTAATAGGTTTACAGTCTTTCAATTTACTTTTAACTTCATGCTATCTAAAAAAAAAAAAAAAAAACTTCATGCTATCTTTTCAGAGCATCTGATCAAGTTTAACACCATTGGATAGTTTAAAACTCAGTTTGCAGTAATCCACAGCCCTCAGAAATATTTGACTTCTACCTAAAAGTAAATAAAGGTAAAAAGTCTCTACATCTTCAATAAAAGTTTTCAAAAATGAATCAGCCACATGTTTTGAGTCCCATCTCTGTGAGCAAATTTCCAGAATAAATCATTTCTGGGCTTGGCTGAATTCCAGAGCACTGCAGGTCTCAGTCCAGAGGGCTGCATATATATGCAGATTGGCCATTCAAAGTTAAGGAAATACCTGCTTTCTATATTTATAGATGCTGCCACTTATATTTTGCATTTTATATGATCATTTCCTTGTCTACCTTAAACTATTAAGTTCATGAGTATGGGAATCTCTTCATTGTATTTCCAGCCATAGCTCACTCAGTACCTAGACCAACAGTAGGCACTCAAGGAATACCTGCTAAATCGCCAAATCCCGTGTTTAGGACTGTGAGTGAATAATGGGAACAGAGTTGTACTCAGATGTTAAAGATGACTTCGTATATATTGATCCCTAGATATATGAAGTCAAAAATAACAACAATAAGGAGGGCTTAGATAACTAAAAGTGTTCCTAGAGTAGTATAGCAAATAGGTTCCAGGGAGCTTCATGGACGCTTTCCCCTACCTCACTTATTAACTGGCATTAAGGTAGGAATGTATAGCACAATGCTTCCTTTAAGCAACAAACTTTCAGAAGTATTGCTCCAAGACACAACTCACATAGCAAATAAAGTATAATGTCTTAGAATGGTCTTTAGGACCTGAATTTCTAATTGAGATCTTGTTTTAACATTTTCCTAACTCACACACACACACACACACACACAAACAGGGCATATGCAATATATACTTCTGTGTGTGTAGGTATATATATAAGAAATAGCAATGCTATCTATATACAATTGATACATATACTAATATATATGAGTAACTATATATTTATACATTATATAAGTAACATGTTTGTAATATTTAAATATTACATATGTGATATCTATGTAATACAAACTTATTTATTATAGAAGTCATAACTAAGTTATTAAGCTGTTATCCCTTTTGACAATAAATATCATCTCTCTTGGTCTTACTTACTCTCTATTTCCCAGTTGGGCTTTTAGGCATTTGATGGTGAGAGAATGAGTTAATTTTACCTCTCTAAACAAAGCCAACTGGGAAATGGCTTGGATGCCACCATGGAGGTAATAGAAGATGCCCAATTTTGGTAAATAAAAAACATGTGACTAGATGTCTCCTCATTATTTCAATATTGTATAAATAATACTCTTAAAAATATCAAACAGATCATAAGAATATCTTATAATATTTCAACTCCAATTTTATAGAGAAACACAAATTGTAGCTGTCAGAATGATCCTCTTTCCTAAGCAAAACAACTAACGTAGCAACAAGGTGTATGAGGAGATCAGCAATTTATAAAAGGACTACCTTTTGCTTCTAGTTTTAAATTCTTCACTGGGTCAAACTGTGACTTCATGGCTACTTATTTAATGTGTGTTTGTGTGCATAGGTCTGTGTTTTCTTTCCAGTTATGTTGCCAGTTTATTCAGCAATTTTACCATTTTGACAAAGCTTATGGATTTAAGACGTTTTATAGCAGAATTATTTATTATGAACAAAGTTTCATCTTAATAAAGATGTACTTGTATGGACAAGTACATTTTAATTTTTTCAAGATACATTAATGAAAAAATATTCTGGATCTGTTTTCATTCTTTCTTTTATTCTACACTCCTTCCCCACAAAAAAGTATGCACATATACATAATTATTTTTTACATAATTATTAAGACAAAATTAATATGATTCAGTCAGAGTTCAGGTATGACATTTGTTAATTCATATGGCTAGTGCTCGAAAGGAAATATTATTTATATAAAGGTAGTCTTATAGGGCTAAGCAACAAAAGAAAACCGAATTGAATATGGCAAATAACATGGAATTAAGTACTGTTTCAAGCGTAATTTTTTTTTAAATGTGGTCATTCTGCACTGTTATTCATTCTGTTCAAAGAAAAAGCAACCTTGAGTAATGTATTTTTAAAATCAGCAACTTAATTAGAGGAAAATTTTTAAACAGGCAAAACAAAACAAAACACCCAGAGTATGAAAATCAAAACAGGAAATTACGTTACAATAAGAGGTAATCAAATCATTCCTTTAAGAAGCGTAGAGGCGGCGGCCAAATGGCAGCGCCTGAGGAGCCGGATATAACCCAGGAGCAGACAGAGAAACTGCTGCAGTTTCAGGATCTAACTGGCATAGCAACTATGGATCAATGCTGCCATCCCTTGGAACAGCATTACTGGGACATAGAGGCTGCTGTACAGGACCGATTGAATGAACAAGAGGGTGTGCCAGATGTTTTCAACCCACCTCCATCCTGACCCCTGCAAGTTAATACAGTTGAGCACAGGCTCTACAGTTAGGCTATTGCAAGACCACAGCCAAGGGGGCTGCCTGGATGGGGTTATTACTTAATAATGCTTCCATTCCGATTTACCTACACAATACTTGATATATTTAGGTTTGCCCCTCGCAGCTGGGTCACTGACCCCGTTGGGGACATTGTTTCATTTATGCTCTCTTTTGAAGAGAAATATGGGAGGGCACACCCTGCCTTCCACCAGGGAACGTACAGCCAGGCACTTAACGATGCCAAGCGGGAGCTTTGGTTGCTTTTGGTTTGTCTTCATGGAGATGATCCCCAGGACTCCGATGAGTTCTGTTGCAACACACTCTGGGCCCTGAAGTTATTTCCCTAATAAACACTAGGATGCTTCGCTGGGCATGCTCCGCAAATAAACCTGAGGGATATAGGGTCTTGCAGGGTTTAGGAGGGAACACCTATCCATTCCTGGCCTTGATTATGCTGAAGGATCAGAGAACGACTGCAGTGGGACCCGATGACCTTATTAACCAGCTGACATGTATCATGGATGCAAACCAGACTTACCTCGTGTCAGAACGCCTTGAAAGGGAAGAACGAAATCAGACCCAGGTCCTGCGACAACAGAAAGACGAGGCCTATCTGGCCTCTCTCAGGGCTGACCAGGAGAAGGAAAGGAAGACACGGGAGGAGCCAGAGCTGAAGGGGCGCAAGGAGGAGGAGGAGGTGCAACAGCAAAAGTTGGCAGAGGAGAGAGGTGCGCGGAATCTACAAGAGGAAAAGGAGGGGAAGCTGGAGTATCTGCCCCCAGAGCCTTCCCCTGATGACCCTGAAAGTGTCAAGATCATTTT
>NW_027325894.1:0-23659 GCF_048418805.1 Vulpes vulpes
ACCCATCTTCTGTGAACACCTTCCACAAGCCCTCAGAGGGATCTTGTAGCAGCTCCTTGCACTGTGTTTGAGGGGAAGAAAGCAGAACCCCTTAATCCTTCCGCCTCTTATGTGGGGGCAAGGGAACTATCACTTTATAGTAACAGTTTCCTCTCCAAACAAATTATCTTCAAAAGTCACTTCCTGATCTCC
Source organism: Vulpes vulpes (assembly GCF_048418805.1). Taxonomy (NCBI): domain Eukaryota; kingdom Metazoa; phylum Chordata; class Mammalia; order Carnivora; family Canidae; genus Vulpes; species Vulpes vulpes. Next base: position 193 of record NW_027325894.1, read on the forward strand.
TCTAAGATCTCTGATTTGGCTGAGGGGTCCAAGGATCATGGAATAGATGAGCAATCATTTCACAGTATTAATCATGTTATTTATTTATTTATTTTTCTGTGGTGTGATGTTTTGACTTCCCGGGGAAATGTACAGACATGGGAAGAAACTAACCGCCCCTTCTAGGCTAGCCAATTCCTAAACATGGTAAACAACTTAAAAGAACATCTTTCATATTCAGACTAACCAATCCAGAGCCTATACCCTCAATCATCGCCTTATCAAACTCTCACCCATCAAGCCATTATTTTCCCTACATTAAATAACCCAGGGCAAGGTATTGGATAACTAGAGACCACCCCTACAGCCGAGAGCCCACTGACATTATACAAAATAGCCAGTTCTGAGCTATTCACCTTACCCCACTCATTTGTTCCACCAGAAACCCCAATAAAGGTTCTGACCTAGGCGTTCTCCTTGCTCCTGTTTCTGCCTCCTCACCAAAACCTGGTATTTCTCCTGTGACCTTATGTGGCATGGTATGCTGCCTTCTCTTGAGAAACATAAATAAAAAATTTTCTTTCAATGGCATTAGCCATTCTTTTTCATCCCTCAGTCATGCCTCTATAATTAAATTCCAGATATAATTTTAATAAAATTGTAAGGTTCCATATGGAGATCTGTTCCATACTCACTTTGATGTCAGATGAATATCAATTTCACCTGAGTTGAAGCTTCAATTTTTATCATCTTTTTATAAATTCATAATTAAGTTTTGTTGATAGAATGCAGAGTTCAGTCTACAGTTTCACATATGCCTCAGACTGTCCCTGGGATATGTTTGTTCATTCAGAAGCTGTTCAGTTGACATTCATTATGACTGCCAGACAGTGTCCGGGGTGACAGGTGTATGAAAACCTTTGCCACACGGAAGTTTAATGTCTGCTCACACTAGATACAGCTGATCACATAGAATCAGTGCCCTGGAGTAGATTGTCACTCAGATCTAGAAGCAGAAACTGCTATATGACTTTCAGCACTATATTTTTCAGTTAACCAATAAAAGAACACAGTATTCAATTGGTGTCTAAAGTCATGAGGAAGCCAAAAACACAGTTATAGTGTCATGGATCTGAGGCTTTTTGTTGGAGGCACTTACCAAAACACCATCTCAAAGAGATATTAGATGAGAGCCAGCATGACAGTCTTAAATCCAGCTACCATTTCAAAGGAGAACTAGAAAAAGAGGGGGAGCCCAGTGACATTTGAAGAACATGGAGACTGGTGATGGCTAATAAGAGAGAGGTTTGGAGGAGATGGTGAGAAATGGAGCCAGGAGACAGTTCTATTTTTTTTAATAAATTTATTTTTTATTGGTGTTCAATTTGCCAACATATAGAATAACACCCAGTGCTCATTCTGTCAAGTGCCCACCTCAGTGCCCGTCACCCAGGCACCCCCACCCCCCGCTCACATCCCCTTCTACCACCCCTAGTTCATTCCCCAGAGTTAGGAGTCTTTCATGTTCTGTCTCCCTTTCTGATATTTCCCACTCATTTTTTCTCCTTTCCCCTTTATTCCCTTTCACTATTTTTTATATTCCCCAAATGAACGAGACCATATAATGTTTGTCCTTCTAGGAGACAGTTCTAAATCAAAAAGCAGGTGAACACTGAGCTTTTTATCTGGTTCTTGGGAGGCTGGGCATGTTAAAAAGGGCATCTGGTGGAATAAACACTAGCCCAAGAGATCAGGCACCCACAAAAGCAGGTTGTAGTTCCAGATGTTAACTCTGTCGTGGTTCTAATAGTCTTTTTAGAGTTAATGACACTCTTTTCTTCCTTTCATAGAATCTAAACATATTAATCTAAAATCCTGGAATTGGGACTGATGGTGAGGAAATAGTGCTAATGTCAAATTATGATCTAAAGAAGAGGAGATAGATTAAATAGAACAGAAGAGGACAGGAGTGAAATGGGCACTAGTCCCTAATAGGGTACCCTCATGTATCTGTAAGGGGTTAGAGCCAAATATTTCCCCCAGAAATTAATGTTCCAGGTTCATTTACTTGTTTCAAAAAACTAGCTGAGACTCCTGAGATCATCATCTTGTTCTAAAGCTGGTTACCCCAAGTTCTAAATAATGGAATATGATACCTCCTTTGATATAGAGAGAGACTTAAGGCTTCTTACCTTCTGTTGGTAGGTTAAGCAGTTACAGAAGTTGGTGCATGGTTCTCAAAAACCAGGGGCCCTGTCTCCTCTGAGAATTAAACAACAATTAGTAGATGTTCTCCAATCCCCTTCATCATATAAATGAAGCCTAAGGGTTGATATCAGTCCATATAGCACACTTTCCGAGTGGTTGCCACAGATTGAAGGAACAGAGCCCCTTGCCAGCAGTGGAGGTATATGGAGCCAGGGAAAGATTATTTTATTAGAATTACAATTTAAGGGGAAGCCAGGTCAAAACAAAGGTTTATAATCTAGTCATGTGACCAAATAGATCTGTATAAGAGAGGAGGCATGAGAAAAAGCTCAGTGTTTCATGAAACACAAGGAAGTTGTAGCAGACAGACCTAAAGGAATTCCCTATCCAAGAATTAATATAGCCAAGGTAGCTCATTATGCAAAGTCAAAACCAGGATTATAGGTGATCTTGAAGGGGCCAAAGGGAAGTAGTTCCCTTCTATAACTAAGGCAAAGAGATAAAACTCCTCTTCCAATATTCACCCTCTCTCAGGCTGACTTTTCCCACTTTTAACCTTTCAGGTTAAGTTTGCTTGTTTTGTTTTTAAACCTGGCTTTATCTGTTTGTTTAAACCTGGCTTTAGCTGTTTGAAAATTATTCATGAAAAATGAGCACATACAGTTTTCATAAACTTAGAGGTCATCTCAGATCCCATAAACCATTGAAGACAGTTTGTAGACAATCCCTTGCAGCAAAGAAAGTATAGTCAAGAAGTATTTCAGGACTGACTTTCACTGTTTATAATATTCCAATTCTCTTAGGATTAAAATTGGAGAAAGATTGTTCTACTCTTAGACTACAGTAAGAAAGTTAACACCTCTTTGGTCAAGAGATGGTTATGTAGTACTCACATTCAGAACAAATTTTGTATCCCAGACACAGAGCTGGAGTGGTTTCTAATTTAAAATTAGATGTTGAAGAAAATAAATCTGGATACTATAAAAAAAATTATACCTGTATCAGGCTAAAAAGGATTTTTTAAACAATTGTCAGGCCAACACATCATATTGCCAAGCCCATAAACTGCTTCAAGAAGCAGATGGAATTTATATCACAGACTCTCAAACCTCATGGGAGGGATCTTTGAATCCAATTAACCCTTTGGCAGCAGTGCTTAATCTGGAGGGATATGCTAAAAGCATCCAAAAATATTTTGTCTAAACTTACCCACTGCAAAATTTTCTATGGCACATTCTTTAGACAAGGCAACATGAATCTAAGGCAGTGGGCAGGCACTGATGATATCACCCCAGAATATAGGTTCTCTTTTCACGTATTCTGAAGCATATCTCCACAACAAGGTTATAAAACAGGTATTCAACCTGGGTTGGATCTGCCATTCAGTCTTGCTAGGATTTCTAAGGCAAGTGCCAAGCCCCAAATGAAAAGAAAATATAAAAACATGTTCATATGTGCTAAGCTACTACCAACAATATCTAAAGATGGCAAAAACTGGAGAATTAGAATAGAATGTTTCATACAAAATGTCTTTAATGCAATTTTTATAGACATTTTCAACAAATTTTAATCATTTTATTAGCATTTTTGGATATTATCTCCTTAAATGGGTAGGCCAGACCAGTTACAAAGCAGTTCATTTAATCAAGTTGATTCTTGTGGTTATATCTTGCTTGCTGCTACAGTGCTGTGGGAGCAGGTTCAGGCCTCCTTCTCTGGAGGCCTCAATGACAAGTGTCCAGCCTTTTGTGTCTAAAACCACTTGGGTGTGGTCCTGTGCAAAGGCAGAAAAAAGGTATGGACAAGCACCTCTCAAAGGTCAATGACAAGACTGTAGGTCCTAACCTGGTTTGCCTACAAACAGAAGCACTTTATACACTGAAGATGCTAGGTAGGGAAGAGAATAAGAGAAAAGGGTGAAATTAGGTAAGCAAGGAACAAATTTTAAAAGAGAGAAATGGGAGAAATGAAAAGGCCAGTAGCAAGTTAAAAAGGGAGGAAAATGAAAGCAGTTGATTCAGCAATTTATTGACCATATAATTGAAAGGAGCCAAATAACAAGCTTAAAAAATGCTGATAGAAGATTAGGATGTCCATTCTTACCACTTTTATTCAACATAGTATTGGAAATCCTAGCCACAGCAATCAGACAAGAAAAAGAAATAAAAGCCAAACTGTCTCTATTTGCATGACACTATATATAGAAAAACCCCAAAGACTCCACCAAAAAACTATTAGAACTGGTAAATGAATTCAATAAAGTCACAGGATACAATCATTATTCAGAAACTCATTGCATTTCTATAAACCAATAATGAAATAGAAGAAAGAGAAATTTGGAAAACATTTTTACTTTTGTGTAAATAGAATAAAATACCTAGGACTAAACTTAACCAAGGAGGTAAAAGACCTATACTTTGAAAACTATAAAACAATGATAAAAGAAATTGAAGATGACATAAACGAACAGAAGGACATTCTATGATTATAGATTGAGAGAACAAATATTATTAACATGTCCATACTAACCAAAGCAATCTACAGGCTTAAGTGATCCTTATCAAAACATCAACAGCATTTTTCACAGAACTAGAACAAATAATCCTAAAATTTGTATAGAACTACAAAAGACCCCAAATAGTCAAAGAAGTCTTGAAAAAGAAGAATAGGGCTGGAGTATCACCATCCCAAATTTCAAAATATAGTAGCTCTAATAATCAAAGCTATAGTAATCAAAACAGTATACTACTGGCACAAAAATTGACACGTAGTGATGCCTGGGTGGCTTAGTGGTTAAGCCCCTGCCTTCAGCTCAGGATATGATGGAGTTCCAGGATCGAGTACCACATCAGGCTCCTTGCATGGAGCCTGCTTCTCTCTCTGCCTTTGTCTCTGCCTTTCTCTCTGTGCATCTCTCACGAATAAATAAATAAAACCTTTAAAAAAATAGACACGTAGATCAATGGGACAAAATAGAGTCCAGAATGCTTATATGGTCAATTAATTTATGACAAAGGAGGCAATAATACACAAAAGATAGTCTCTTCAATCAACGGTCTTGAGGAAACTGGAAAGTTACATGCAAAAGAACTAAACTGAAACACTTTCTTACATCATAAACAAAAATAAACTCAAATGGATTAAATACCTAAATATGAGACCTGAACTCATAAAAATCCTAGAAGAAAACATAAGCAATAACTTTATTTTTATTTTATTTTTCTTGATATCAGCCACAGCAATACTTTTCTAGATATACCTCCTCTAGCAAGGGAAATAAAAACAAAATTAAACTATTAGGGTACACCAAAATAAAAAGCTTTTGCACAGTAAAGGAAACCATCAACAAAGCAAAAAAGCAACCTACTGAATGGGAGAAGATATTTACAAATGATACATCCAATAAGGAGTTACTGTCAAAAATATATAAAGAACTTATATACTCAAAATCCCCAAAAACAAATAATTCTATTAAAAAATGATCAGAGGATCTAAACAGATGTTTTTCTAAAGAAGACATACAGATGGCCAAAAGACACATGAAAAGATGCTCAACATCACTAATCATCAGGGAAATGCAAATCAAAACCACAATGAGGGATCACTTTACACCTGTCAGAATGGCTTAAGTCGAAAACACACAAAAAAACAAGTGTTGGCAAGGACGTGGAGAAAGGGAACTCTCATGCACTTTTGGTGGGAATGCAAATTGGTGCAGCCACTGTGGAAGACAGTGTGGAGGTTCCTTTAAAAATTAAAAATAAGAGCAGCCTGGGTGGCTCAGCGGTTTAGCACTTCAGCCCAGGGCCTGATCCTAGAGACCTGGGATCGAGTCAACATTGGGCTCACTGCATGGAGCCATCTTCTTCCTCTGCCTGTGTCTCTGCCTCTCTCTCTCTCTCTCTTTCTCTTTCTCTCTTTCTCTCTCTGTGTCTCTCATGAGTAAATAAAATCTTTTTTAAAAATTAAAATTAAAATTACTATATGATCCAGTAATTCCGCTACTGAGTATTTACCCAAAGAAACTAACTCAAAAAAATATATACACCCCTAAGCTTATTGCAGGCTTACAATAGTCAAGATATGGAAGCAACCCAAGTGTCCATTGATAGATGAATGGATAAAGAAGATGTAGTATACACACACACAATAGAAAATGACTCAGCCATAAAAAAAAAGAATGAAATCATGTCATTTGCAACAACATAGATGGATCTAGAAGGTGTACTAAGTGAAATAAGTCAGAGAAAGACAAATACCATATGATTTCACTCAAATGTAGAATTTAAGACACAAAACAAATGAACAAACAAGGAAGAAAAGAGACAAACAAAAAACAGACTTAACTATAGATAATAAACTGATGGCTACCAGAGGGGACGTGGTGGGCGGATGGGTGAAATAATCAATGGGGATTAAGAATACACTTATCTTGATGAGCACTGAGAAATGTATGGAATTGTTGAATCACTGTATTATACACCTCAAACTAGTATAGCACTCTATATTAACTATACTTGAATAAAAAATTCTTTTAATTAAAAAATTTTATAAGTTGATAGAATAAAGTCTGGAAGGAAGTACATGGAAATTTTATTTATGCTGGTGATTTTTCTTTTCAGTGCTTCCATCACCATTATTGACATATTCTACAGTAGTTTTGACATTGTATTATGTTCATTTCTTTGATAAACCTCTCTTACCTCCTTTTCCTAAGAATTTATTCTAGAAATTGCCAGCTATGGTTCAACATGTTCATTATTACTAAAAATAATCACTGACATTTGGAAATGGCTATACACTTTCCTAAACACAATTCTCAGGTACATCTCTCAGTTGCCACAACAACCTTGTACTGCAGGTTATCAACATCATTGCCCCATTTTTCAGTTGAGAAAACTGAGACTTCACCTGGCTTTCTGCACTTTTTCATCAGTGCTGCTACAGCTCAGTAGGCAAAGCAAACTTGTAAATATGTGATATGTGAAGGGGTATCCGCAGCTTTCCTGAATTGCAATATCTTTAATACAAAGATACTTACCAAATGTTTGTAGATAACCCTAGGGAAAATTTGTTACAAGATGGAATAAACAAAATTAAGGCAAATAATAAAACATGGTCTCTGATGTCAAACTTCCTTTAAAAACCCTGATTGAAAGCAGTCTGGAAGGAATTTCACTGAAGTGTGAGCAGTGATAAATAAAGGTGGATAGCACAGCAGAGCGGGTAAGAGTTAGAGCCTGGAATTGGGCTGCCTGCATTTGAATCCTGGTCATGCCACTGATTAGCCAAATGAGCACTGTGCAAGGAACTTAACCTGTAATTCCATGTCCTCATCTCTACCATGAGGACAATGACAGAATCTCTCATTAAAACCATCATGAGCATTAAAAGAATTAATATAAGTAAAGAATTTAGAGCAGTGCTTGTTACATGGTAATACCATGCAAGTGCTGTTTATCATCTGATAGTGATGATTATTTTTAGGCAGCACGTGTGATTTTAATTTCCTTTATTATATGTTTTGAAATTCCAAATGTTGATGTGTGTATATTAACTTAATAATTTAATAGAAAAACTATGAAAATGATGTTACCAGCAACAGACATCCTTCCACAGCTACTTTAACTGAAAGTTCTGTCCCCATTAAGCTTGAGAGCTCCTTTATAACATTCTCCATTCTTTAGCTCCTTGGAAAGTTTGTCTTACTGACAGGTAAGGTGGTGCCTTGTTTGCTGGAGGAAAGCTATGTGAATTATAGCTCTCCCAAAGTCTCCCTGATGAAACCAGAACAGATGTTTGAGAAAGTATTCAAAGTATCCAGGATTCCTTAAAGGGACAAGGTCCATCTTGAAATCATCAAGCAAAAGAAACAAACACCAATTTTCAGGTAACCTTGTGCAAATTCAAATGGCAGGTAAATTAATCAAGTTTTCCTGACACTGAGCCTTTCACTTATACAATCCTTAGCAACTTGCTTTGGGCTATTAGTCTCACCGTAAATATGTGCTGAAGCAGATGCAAAAGCATTTACCCCAAAAGTTAACAAAGCTAGATTCACAAGAAACATGGCACACACCAGATAACTGGGAACAAATACAGAAAGCAGGACTTCTTCCAACCAGATGCTTCTCAAAATATGTGGCAAACGTTTTAAAGAGTCCTGTAAGAATTTCAAGAACCATTCTTCTTGATGAAGAAAAGCACAGAAGGAATTACAGACAAAGAGCAGATGGTATGCACACGCTGTCTAAGATTTTGAAAGGAGAGATATTACAATTTGATAAAGTAGTGGCAGTTTCTGTACATTTAGGTAACACCCGGTGTACGTGTTGCACTCCCATAGACTGCCTCCTACCCGTCCGAGGCTCCGTCACTCAAATAGTGTCAAGTTTGTGTCTGCAGTGAGCTGGAAACACTGGATATAATCTGTCTACATTCAAATCGTAATTTAATATTCCCAAATCAGCAATAACTAGGAAGGGGTAGTGATTATTTTATAATTAGCAATATGTATTGAGCTCTCGAATTCTGTCCATTTGGCTTCTTTATGGGATTTTTAAACTACTTTATCACAGTTGAAAATGTGACAGTGTTCTTTGTGATAATACACTGAACCATGCTTTATGACTATTTACGCAGTAAATACGCATTATTTGTGCAGTAATCTGACAACTACCTTGGGGAGACGTGGAAGTTAGTTCTAACCTTGAGGAGATGGAACTGACAAAGCCAGGTACCTCCATGCTCTAGAGCCACTTACCTCTACCTCTCCCACCATTTTAGTAATTAAAAGAGAAAAAGTGCCAGCCTATAAAACATAGCTTTTGTGCATCTATCTGTAAACAAAGATTCCCTGAAAGACCTCCTAATAAGACAATGAGAGAGTAAAATTGGAATAAATTTGCCAATAATGTATATAGTTTCAGTTGGATAGCACTAAGAGTTTTGAGAAAAAAATTTAGCTCTTGGAGAATTTTCTCCATCAGCTCCTTTCTGCTTATTTAAAAAATATAACAAATGTAGTTAAGGGTGAAAGAGAAAAAATTATTCTGATTATTTCTTTGCTTTTCTAGCCCCTAAGAACTGATAGATTAATTGAAGGAATGTTAATGTATTATACATAGGCGATGCTCTAAAGGAGCATTTTCTACTTGCTCTACTGCATTGCTGAAAGTAAGAACAGACCAACACTGAACAAATCTAATTGTATAGTTTCTCCAAATTTATCATGATCTCTACCCCGTAGATTCTTGCAGATAGCCTAAGTCTCTTTTCACTACCATAGCAGTTACAGAGCTGTGGCCAATCTATCTCTCCAAGAGATATATTAAAATCTTTGCCATTTGATTAGGACTTTCCATTCCTGTGATTAATCTGCTTGACAAATTACACTGCCTCTCCTGCCAAAATGATATTTTCCTAATACAAATGTAAATTGGTGACAGAGCGTGTTTCATTTTCTCCCTTATTTCAAACTCTGCTACCTACCAGAGGACAATTTTCCCTTCTGACTGACAGCAAAAGTAAATCTCTATGTGAAGGGAGATGGGAACATAAAGCTTTCCCATTGGAGGGCACAGATTTCTAATTCATATTCAAGAACTGATCCCTAGGTCTCTTCTGGGGCTTTGGCTGTATTTTGAAAGCCAGCTACTATACAGGAAAAAAAAATGGATTCGTCAATATTTCATAAGGAATTGTGTTCATTGAGCTAATACCAATTTCTGTCTCAATAGTCTTATGCACCCAGAGATGTAAACAGAATGCTGCCACTTTGTTCTTGGACTGGATCCTATGACCCTTTCTAGATATTATTCTATCTCTGCCCTCTTGTATTGACTGCCTCCGTTTCCTGCCTGCCCACCTCCTTCCATCCCTGACATTTGGTTTCTGCACTCTTATGCTTCCACTCAACATAAAGTGCTCTTTTGATATTACCAGCAGCCGTTCTCTTGCCAAAAATAATGATGCTCCCCTATCTTCCCTACTTTTAAGTTTCATGCTACATTCAGAACTCTCTTGACCTCTTCCTCTTTCTCTGCCTGTTTCTCTCAGATAATCCGCACTCCTCAATCCCACCATTGCTCATTTCGCAAGGGTCTGTCCTTTGCCCTCCAAATTTACCTTTCATAAGTCAGTGAGAAGATAATCCCCAAGTCTTCATCACCATTTATTTTCCCACGGGTCCCTCCTTACAAACAGCCACATTTCCATTTCTATGACCTGCTATAATCTCAGATTCAACCTTCAACGTACTAGAAACTGACTTCCTTCCTCGTCTTTTAAGAAACTAAACAAATGAACAAAGAAAAAAGAGACAAACTAAATAATAGACTCTGTAGAGTCTGTAGAGAACAAACTGTTGATTGCCAGCCGCCTCCAGAGGGGAGGTCAGTGGGGGGATGGGTGAGATGGGTGAAAGGGATAAGAGTATACTTTTCATTATGAGCACTGAGCAATGTACAGAATTGTTGAATTGTCACTATATATTATACACCTAACATTTATATAACACTCTATGTTAACTATCCTGGAGTTAATTTTTTTTTTAAAGCAAAGAAACAGAATTTAATTATTTTACTTCTGGTTTGGTTTGCCTCGTTATAATGAGGGTTTAGATTTGGGAATCCGTCTGTTTAGATCCCTTTGATCCATCTTGTTAGTTTATGTTGTTTCATTAATATAATTTATCTTCTTGTTTATTGAGTATTTTATTTGCTAATTTTTTCTGTGTACTTAATTTCTCTTTTCCAGACAATCCGATTTGGGCATGCTGGAAGGTATCATGTGTTGGAAGGTATCAATGTTAGTACATCTCTGATTGTTAGGGAGAATCTCACTTTAACTGTTAATAAGGTTAACTTTCTACCTTCATTTTTGCACCTATATCATGAATGAAACATATAGCACAACAGTTAACGACCTGAGTGGTGTCTGAGTTTGAACCTGGCTCTGCCATTTTCCAGCTCTATAACCTTGGGCAAGTCGCTTCAAAACCTTCTTAGCTTCAATTCCTTCATTCAGAAAATGGAAGCAGTAACAGAGTTGACTATAGACTTGTTAGAAGTATTAAATGATATAATGTATCCAAAGCCCTTGGAATAGTAATAGAGATAATCACTAAATAAACATCAAAAGGGAGGGAGAGAGAAATTTCTCCCTACAATAGTTTTCCAATACATGCTTTACCTATAGGAAGAGTCACAGTCAGAAAGCCAACAAGACTAATTTCTCAGGAACTGAGTCACTGATTTCTGCTACAGATCTGAAAATAAATATACATTAATACTGAATGTCTGACAAACTGGTCTCTGACTTTAAATATCACATGTTAGTTTTCTGTATTTTTTAGTGTGCCCCATTATTCATATCTTTCATGATTCTCCATAGGACTAGTTTTTTTCCTCAATAATTTCTCTCAATCCAGTATGTATCACTCCATCAATGCCTTTCTCATTCCCATTACACTTGAGAGCTCCCTCTCTAATATCTGCCACATTCTCCTCACACAATTACAAAGGGATCTGACCTAACACTCAAGGGCCATCTTAAGGGACTGATTTACACAAAGAAATTCTTACTATTTCAGCATCTCCTCAAATGTTGGATGGCAGAACTAACCTGATGGCAAATTTAGCTTTAGTGAATAGTCTTCCTTAGGGTTGTTTTGTCCACAAAGACTTTGAAAGATATGAAAGTGGAAAATATGATCTGTGCCTGGTAGACCAATGCCATCAGTTTCACAACAGTGACAAAGCATTCTTTCCTCAGAAAGCATCAGCTGCTTTCTTCAAGAATGACCTGGTGGAGCCTCCCCAAAATCCTCCCCAGCCTTCAGCTATTGACTCTGTGGCAAAGAGCAGAGGTTGGCGTGCTTCCACCCAACCTCCTTCCCACTCACTGACAGCTGAACAAGCTCCACACTTCTCTCTCCAAATGACTGGCAACACCAGCAGAAACTTGGAACAGTAGGCAGACAAAGAAAAACAATTTAATTTCTCTCTGACTGGCTGCTGCTTTCCAAATGTGACAGATTTTCTAACCAAATGGCTCAGATTCTAGTCAGTTAAGACTGAAGTAGAAACAGGGTGAACAGTGACACCAAATGGTTAGAAAAGGTGTGTATTAAGAAAGGGTGTTTCTATCCCATCTCTAATCAGAAATGATTGGAGTGGCTTGCAGAGATAAATATTATGCAACAAGATAACAAATTAAAAGTAGGTAGTAGATAAGGAAACAAGATGCTTTGGGGCCTAATGGAATTCAAAGGAATCGAAGGCACAGCACAGGGAATAGTACTACAGTAGTGTTGTATGGTGACAGATGGTAGCCACACTTGCAGTTAGCATCATGGAACATAGAGAGAAGTTGAATCACTAGGTTGTACACCTGAAATAAATGTAACATTGTGTGTCAAATATACTCAAATTAAAAAAAAAATTTAAAATAAGTAAACTGAGAAGGAAAAGCCAAAAAAATTACTTGGGCTTAAAATGTCTTCAAGGTAGTGATGGATGGATAGCTAGCTAGCTAGATAATTTGGGCCACTAATTTGACTTGAGTCTTTATAGCAGTGCATAGGAAAAGAGGAAACCTCTTTGGTTTCAAAGAAGTACAATTCTTCCTGAATCTACAATGACAGAAATTTCCAAAAAGAGCTCTCTTAAATATCCATGAAAAAGTAAGGACCTTGGAAATATACTTCATTCTTTGCTTCTTTTTTCTTCATGTGTGTCTTCATTTATGTCATATTATGTTCTCTAAGTCTAATTTTATTTGGTTTTTTTTGTACTATTGGATCATATTTAATTACAGTTTATACTCAGCCCCTGCCCAACTAAAACCAGCCAAGTAGACAAGTAGATCAGTTGTTGTAAGATTTTGTTTTTTGTTTTTTTTTTTAAAGAAAATACTTCAGTGGAAAACCCAGTGAGCAAGAAGGAAAAAATACAGACATTGCTGTTTGGCATTGTTAACCATTCATGATAATGTTCAGTACATCTTTAGTCAATGCATCAAACAATGTTAAGTTGCATAAAAAGTTCATGTATTAATTTTTTTGTTATGGATTTACTGAAGAAATGGTTGGCAGAGAGCATGTTAGAGAACACGGAATTAAGTGATATGGGCAGGGAACAACCTAGAACAATAAAGAGAAATGGTAACTAAGGAGTAATTGGAAGCTCCAACCGAAGAATAAGAAATGGGAAAGATGAGCATGGGGGTGGGGGTGGGGGGAAAGGAGTGAGCTAAATCATAGGAAGCAAAACCATGGCAGACTATCAAGTTATTGGTGACTTAAGCCAAAAGAGGGAAATTGAAGAACAAGATGAAAGAGACAGATAGGAGATGGTGAGGAAAATAAAACTTCAAGTCAGGAAGAGAGGAAGTCTAAGAATGTTTTTAAAATAACAGCTGGAAATTTTAGCATACTCAAAGGTTAAAGTGCCAAAAAGTAAAGAGAATGTGGAAAGAAACAAGTACTTGGCTCATAATGGACTCTTAAGAAACACTTGGTAAGCTTTGGTCGCTGTTGAGACAGAAAAGAGATAGGGGAGTGGAAATAAGATTAGAATTTGTAGAGAAAAGAAACAGACTGAAATAATTATTTTTTTTTTATGTTTCGGATTCTTTCCATGATGTGATGTAAAGGGATAATCAGAATTACCAGGATAATTGAAATATGAGAAAATAAGACCCCTGGCAGAAGACTAAATAAAATCCATTTTTTTTCTCCATAAAAGAGTAGGTTAACAGTGATTAATAATTTGTTTTGAAAGTTCACAAGTCATGCTGCTAGCCATTTCTGAGACATTCAATTGAGCGCGTTAAAACAGTCATAAGGAAATGAGAATCCTGAAAGATCCTTCTTTTTCCTCTTCGTTCACATCTCTGTCAGATTGGATATAAATTTTTATTGACTTTTTTGACATGTATTTCCTCTACTAGACTGTGAGCCCTCCAGGACCAGGGACTGTGTCATATTCTTTTTGTATATTCATGCCTAGTAGCCAATATATTCTCCTGAGTATTTATGCCCTTCCATTCCCTGAAAATATTAAATGTGTTATTTGGTTTCTGTTGGGAGAACTTCCTTCTCTCAGTCTTCACTATTTCACTTACTAGCAATCATTTATCCAGCTGCTCTTTCTGAAAAAGTAGGAGTCACTCCTGATTTTTCTTTCTCTTTCTCTTCCCAGTTCATCCATGACCAATTCTTCTTGGTTCCCTTTTCAGTAGAAATCTTGCACCATCACTTCTCACCACTTCACCATCACCAGCCATCCTGGATCACAGGAAGAGCTTCCCCGGAGATCTCCCTGCACCCTCCTTTGCCTGTGGCAGTTCATTCTTTACAGATCAGCCAAAGTAATCCTTCAAAAGCTAGTCAGATCACATCATTCCCCATTTTAAAATCTTCTAACGTCTTCTCATTTACTCAGAACAACCCCTACAGTTCAGCTTCATTTCTTCCTCTCTTTTCCTTCCTTTCTAGACAATATCTACAATAGCTTTCCTGTTGTGAATTGAAGAAGTCAAACTCATTCCTGTTCCTGAATCCTATATTCTTGCAGAGCTAACGTTTTCTAATCATTCATTCACTAGCCAAATGTTACTTCCTTGGGGGCATTTCTGAGCACTTTTTCTAAAGGAGGACACACAGTTTGCCTCACTGCATTTTATTTTCTTCATAGTACCTACTATTTTCTGAAATTATATACTCATTTGTTTTCTATTTTTCATGCCCAAATATGAACTCCCACAAAAGCATATACTTTGTCTATTCACTGCAGCCCTATACTGACAAGATCCTGAACACATATAAAATGCTCTATGAATAAATGACAAATGGACAAATATATATGTGGGACAACAGGTCCTGGGTTTATAGAGAGACACTTTCCATTTATTATCTAAAACATATGCTAGTTGTATGTCTTGATTTCCTACCATATAAAATTATCTTCCTTGCAAAAAAGTATTAAATAAATGACAAAAAATTTTTAAAGATTAACACTTCTCGGAAAATGATGCTATGTTAATGAAGTGAATTAAAGTTTAGAGATGAAAAGACTTTTAAGAGATCATCTAGTCAAATCTCGCACTTATTTCTTGATTCCCACTATACCAGACCCTCTCTAACCCTTTAGAGCAGGGCATCTACTACCTCATAAAGCACTGTTAAAAGGCTAATGTCATCAAGCTCTGATGACTATAGTTAATAATACTGTATTGCGTATTTGAAAGTTGCTAATAGAATAGAACTTAAAGTTCTCATCCCAAGAAAAAAATTCTGTAACTACATATGGTGACAGAACTAGATTTACTATGATGATTATTTCACAATATACACAAATATCAAATCATTATGTTGTATACTTGAAACTAATATAATGTTATACATCAATTATGCCTCAAAAAATAAAGCTGTCATGCTAAACTAAAATATGCCTTTTTCTGCATCACAAACTCAGACAACTACAGAAACCAGTTAAACAACAGTTAGGTGAAGTTGGCCAGGAGTGGTAGCACTGGGGCAAACAAGAGAAAGTTTGCCTAGTCTAAAGCAGGTAACTACCATTCCAAAACTCAAGATTGTTGCCATGAGAGGAAGCAGACCTAATGTCCAAAGTGTTCTCTGGTTTCAAGAGAAGCTCAGAGAACAGGTTTTTTGGGGAAATGTCTCCATTTTAAAAACCCTATATGACTCTATCAAAACTTAAAGACTATAAAGTTGATAAACTTTTAGTCTAAAGCATCATAAAAAAGTCTTCTCCATCTTCCCCAGGAGAATTCAGAATGTAAAGATATTTAGGATATCTCCCCTGATTTTCTTTTCTTAATCTATATTTCCTTGGCTAATATAAACATTTTACAATTATGCTGCAATTATTTATATGGCAAAAATCAAATAGGCAGATAGCTTTAAAAATCTATTGGATTAACTCAAATATTTAGGTTATTCTTGAGTTAAAAACAAACAAACTAAAGTAAATAGATATATGGATGATTACAAAGCAAACAGCACTGTGGTAACATCTTTCCTTCTGGTATTTCATCTTGTGGCATCTTGTCCAGACCACATTTCAATCCTACCATTTTATATACCGTTAAGATTACTGGTTTCAAACTTCACACGGCACATCATGTACTTGAGGGAATTGACCCTCAGTGAACCACGTGTTACATGATGAGTTTTCCTACAGCAAAATTCAGATCATTACTTTAACACAAAATTGTAACTCCCCCACATATATTCAGAGCAGCAGCCTATCTGACCCCAAAAGGAAACTTACATTGTATAACGTCCTAAGAAAATGATCATGTTTTCCTTATTTCATTCCATCCTATTTATCTTTTTAGAACACTCTTTTTGTGTGTGGACTAATAATGTGGTTTAAGTTGAGGAAGATAATAATTACTAAAAAAGTAACTATCCCAAAGCAATATATTTGGAATAATAAAAACTTTCAAAAATGTCTTTCAACAATAAACCACACATTTACGTTTCTAAAAGCATTATTTGCTATTGTTTCCCGAAATTCTTATGATACATGAATTGCTTTATGATTACATTACATTGATTTCTCTCTATTTCTACTATTACAGACCACTGATTCTGTTTTGTGATCCTAACTCTAATTTTTCCGTGCATCGCAGAGCCATGGCCCTCTTTTCCTCTTATAAAAGGGCTCCTCTTCTTTTAGTTCAACATCTTCTTGTCTTCCTAACTTTCCAACTAGAAGCCCTATTTCATCTGTAACTGGAATTATGATATATTTCTTTAATCCTTGTCACTCAGAAGATTGTCCTCAAAAAATACGACCCATTGTTTTAGCATTAACATTTATCAATAAATGTCCCTTACACTGGGCTGTTTTCTTTATGGTAAACTCAAAAACACCCTCCTGATCACTTTGCAGGTTTGAGCTCCCTTATATTTGAGGTACCGAGGGCAGTAGACTTCCAACTGATTCAGTGAGACATGGGTAGCATTTGGAGTTTGAGGCCACTGGCTCTTATCTTTTCCCACTCTCAGTTGCAAGCATTCCACAGTGTCAACGGAGTTTCTTTAGGTTTGGATCAGCTCAATGATAAAATTGCCATTTTTATAGATCACAAATCATTTTTTGTAATAAGGAATTATAGATAATAAATGGTTGAATGCCAGCAATTTAATATGGTGCAACATAGTAAATTTGAGGATAAAATTCAAAGTAGCAAATCAAGGGACTTGTCTGTTTTTAGTAGAATAAAATTTTTGAAACCTGGTCATCTATAATTCCATACTTTTCCATTAAATTATTTCTTAAGTAGGACCTAAAATAAGGAAATTAAGTTATGATTAAAATATGTTGTATTCTAGGGCAGCCCGGGTGGCTCAGCAGTTTAGCGCTGCCTTCAGCCTAGGGTGTGATCCTGGAGACCCGGGATCGAGTCCCGCGTCGGGCTCCCTGCATGGAGCCTGCTTCTCCCTCTGCCTGTGTTTCTGCCTCTCTCCCTCTCTCTCTCTGTGTGTGTGTGTGTGTCTCTCATGAATAAATAATCTTTAAAAAGAAAAAAAATATGTTGTATTCTATTAATAGCAAATAAAAATGTTCATGCTCATATATTAAAAATGATAAGCAGATCTCAAACTATTATTACAGAATTGATAAAGAAAAGGAAGGAAGAGGAGAGGATGGAAGGAAGGAAGAAGGAAGGAAGGAAGGAAAACATAACTATAGTTCTATGTACAATTAAATAAAATGTGAATACATAATGCTTCTATTATATGTGACTTAAGTTGAAAAGTAATAAAAGCACAAATAGATCATATAAAATATTTTTAAATTGCCAGGAATAAATTTTTATGGATATTTTTATAAATATCAAATTACAACTAAGAAATACATACTTTTAGAGGTCACTATGTTTCAACGTTATTTCTTGAATAGGTAGAGGTGGTATGATGATCACTAAAAGATAAGATCTGGGGTGACTGGGTGGCTTAGATGGTTAAGGATCTGCCTTCAGCTCAGGTCATGATCTCTGTGTCTTGGGAACCAGCCTCCCAAT
This sequence comes from Vulpes vulpes, assembly GCF_048418805.1. Classification (NCBI taxonomy): domain Eukaryota; kingdom Metazoa; phylum Chordata; class Mammalia; order Carnivora; family Canidae; genus Vulpes; species Vulpes vulpes. Next base: position 18,442 of record NW_027325894.1, read on the forward strand.
GGGCTCCCAGCTTAGCAGGGAGTCTGCTTCTTCCTCTCCCTCTGCCTCTCTCCCTTTCTCATGCTCTCTCTCTCTCTCTTTCTCTCCCTGCCTCAATCGAATAAATTTTTTTAAAAAAGATAAAATCTTACTGTGTCTTTCAGGAAAGACCAATCACTATGATTAATAGTTAATGTTCATGCACTTATTAGTCAGAGTTCAGGGAAACAGAACCAAAAGGATATATATATATATATATATATATATATATATATATATATATATATATATATAGAGAGAGAGAGAGAGAGAGAGAGAGAGAGAGAGAGAAGAGAGAGAGAGAGATTTAGTTGAAGAAATTGGTTCATGCAATGGTGGAGGCTGGCAAGCCCAAAGTCTACAAGGCAGGCTTGAGACCCAGGGAAAAGCTGATGTTGCAGTCTCAAGTTTGAAGGCAATATGGAGGCAGAATTCTTTCTTCCTCATGTGATCTATCTTTTCTCTTAAAATCTTCAGCTGATTGAATGAGACCCATCCATATCATGGAGAATAATCTGTTTTGTTCAAAGTCTACTGATTTAAATATTTATCACATCTAAAAAGTTCCTTCACAGAAACATCTAGACTTATGTTTGATCAAACAACCAAGTTATCATAGGCTGACATGTAAAACTAATCACCACATTAACTATCCTTGAAATGAGATGAAGGCTTACATTGATCTTCTCCAACAAAGTTGGACCAGCATTTATGATTATTTATGAACGCTAAGCAACAACCACCATAGTTTTTTGTAATATGGTGCCTAGATAACTTCATGGAGAACATAGTGTCAGGCTGATATCAACATTTGTGGTGAAGCCTACTCCTGCCTTCCTGTATAAGACTGGCACCAAATTATAGCCAATATATGAGCCCTGCACAAATTTAGGACCTAGGCCATGCTAGGTTATATGAACTCTCTAAGGGTAGAGAAATTTGTTTCTTCTTCTCCTCTAACCCTTAAATATACCTATTGAAAATCCTCCTCAGTCATAAAGTCATTCTAGTTTAATCACAGCTGTATTCAAATGTTTCAGTTAACTATATTCTCAATTCACTGTCTTTGAACCAACCACCTTTCTGCACTTAATCATTGCTACATGGAACTATGTATATATTTTTTAGATTCTATTTATTTGTATTTCTAAGTATTTTATCTCTGTCTATGATTTTTACTCAGTTTGAAGTTATGTACTATGTCTTCTACATTCTTTGTACACTCCACAGAATTCCCCCCAAAATATTTATTATTGCAGTAATTGAATTAATCTTAGCTAGCTAAAGATAAAACTTTTTATCTTTAAAGTTACAAGAGGTAGAATATTATTTATGAAAGAATATAGGTAATCTCTAGGGTAGTTTTGTGTTAATTCTAACACAGTACATAATAATTGCTTTTTAAAATTGTGGCTGAGACAAATTGTGAAACAAAGTTCCCAGCAATCTCAATAATTCATTCATACTTATTGTATTATAATGAACTAAAGAGTGTTTTTTCTTCCTCTGAAATGAAAATGAGTATTTCTTTTAAATATTTTATTTATTTATTCATGAGAGACACAGAGGGAGAGAGGCAGAGACACAGGCAAAGGCAGAAGCAGGCTCCATGCAGGGAGCCTGATGTGGGACTCGATCCCAGGACTCCAGGATCACGCCCTGAGCCAAAGGCAGATGCTCAGCCACTGAGCCACCCAGCTGTCCCTGAAAATGAGTATGCAATTTAAATCTGTAAATAAAAAATGGATTTGAATTTTTATAATTGCTTATCATCTTGGAGATACGCCAGCAACTTCCATAACCACATAAAAATTGAGAAAAATAACCCCTGTAACATTAATCATCCTACAGTTTGTGTTTGATATGCCTTAGTTTATTTAAGATACCCAAAGATAACCTTCATTTTCAAGGTTATCTGCAGCCCATCTGGGACTCTGATACACAGAACATCTGGGACCTCAGTGGAATGTCTCTGGTTCCCTATGGTAACTAAGACCATATGCACAATCCTCCACTGACAAACTAAAATATGACAAAAGAGAGAGAGAGAGAGAGAGAGAGAGAGAACTTTTTGATGCATTTCCATCTATAAACAAAACATTGTACAAAAAAAGACACTGAAAAAGCTATTATAGCCTTCATATTTAACCAACAAAAAAAAAAAGTCTTAACCACTGAGCATACAATGTAATTTGTTACAGCCTATGACTAATCACCACAGAATAATTCCACTGGTACTAGATGGAGAGAAAATCTTTAATTATTGAAAATATACATTGTAAAGTTATCAACACTTTAAGCCACTAAATTTGATTAAAGTTAACTATATTATCATAGGCATGATTGCTTTGGCAAAGACTTCTTGTGGTTGATCATAGACTGGGAAATAAACTTGAAGTAAGCAAAAATATAGAAACCAAAGACATGAGAGTATCCCACTGGGGGCCAGAGTTTCCAGTGGGAACAGATATGCAAGACAGTCCCTTGGCATTCAAAAAGATTTAACTTCTATCTCACCAATTTTAAGTGCTACTGTTACAGTTTACATAAGATACATAAAAATCCAGTGCCATAAATATAAATATTGATTTGAGACGTATACTCCAGAATTCCCATTATACGTGTGTTGCAATACAAAAACCTGTATTCCACTATAAAAATGCCAGTAATAGCTAGGTGCCAGGCACTATTCCAAAAGTTTTGCATGTAATATTTTCTTTATTCCTTACATCGACTCTATCAGATAAGAACTATTATTAGCTCCACTTTATGAATGAGGAAACTGAGTCACAGAGAAGTTAAGTAACTATTCATGGCCCCAAGTCCCATACGATAGAATATATTTAAAGCCACATGGTCTCGACCCACTGCTTATATTAGAATGATTTCATTATGTAGGCAATGGTGATATTAAATTTTATGCTCTATTTAATTTTTACTAATTTCAAAGTCAACACAAAGAAACATATTGCATAGTACCTGGCCCAATATGGATTCTCCAGTCAAGTTTACCCTCAAGGTGTAGATGGCAGATTCCTTTCGGAAGTAACTGTTGGCAGATCGTGGCAGATCGTGGCAGATTCGTGCATCCACGAATGAACGTGGATGCATGGACCATCTTAAAGAATCTCCTAAACACTTAGCAGGGGATCCCTGGGTGGTGCAGCGGTTTGGCGCCTGCCTTTGGCCCAGGGCGCGATCCTGGAGACCCGGGATCGAATCCCACATCGGGCTCCCGGTGCATGGAGCCTGCTTCTCCCTCTGCCTGTGTCTCTACCTCTCTCTCTCTCTCTCTCTGTGACTATTATAAAAAAAAAATAATAAATAAATAAATAAAAAGAAATTTGCCTTTAAAAAAAAATAAATTAAAAAAAAAAACACTTAGCAGAATGAGTGTTTTCTACTCATCACTGCTCATTTAAGCTGTTCAAAACTAGAAGCTATAGATAAGGTGCCTGGAGGAGAAGGATACACGGTGGGGGAGAGCCAGAGAGCCTACTGTTTCCAGTGGGTTGCCACATAATGGAAAAGATGGATTTTTAGTATTGATTCTGCCACATACTACCTTTGCGATTTTTGAACAAGTTCTTTCACATCTCTGGGAATCCCTGGGTAGCTCAGTGGTTTAGTGCCTGCCTTCAGCCCAGGGCCTTATCCTGGAGTCCCGGGATCGAGTCCCACATCAAGCTTCCTGCATGGAGCCTGGCTTCTCCCTCTGCCTGTGTCTCTGCCTCTCTGTGTGTGTGTCTGTCACGAATAAATAAAATATTTTTTTAAAAATGTAGGAACTGAAATAAATGATATCTAAAATGAATCTATGGGTCTCTATCATCCTACAAAAGCTGAAAGCCAATAAATCTTAACACAGTTACAGCAATTCTGCAGGAGCTGAATAACATAGCCCGGCTGACATCACTGTTACTCAGATGCTTAGGGACAAAGCTAAAGAACGAAGTTGGAGAGCATTAACGTGTTCATTAAGCTGCCTCTAAAAGAGCTTCTGGCAAGAAATATATGGTAATTAATTTGTGGCAAAATTATTTAAATGTACGTTAAACACTAATACTCTAAGTTGCCAATTAAAAATAACTTTGCCTGCTGCAAGCAGGATTACTTAGAGATCTAGAGGGACTTGGGGCATTTCTATTCTTTGAGGTCCTTCATATTTAACATTAAAGAAATACCAAAACATGGTTCAAAAACTATGACATATTTCAGGTCTTTATGGTAGACTAACATCTCTAATACAGAAAAAAATCAATGCAATATAATTGTGCTATTAACAAGTGAATTGCAAGTTTCAAGAGAATAGCTTAATATCACCTTAGGCAATATTGTCTAGTCAAAGGACATAAATGACACACACTTTCCTTCATTTTCATTTAAGTGATGTGCAACACTATGTAAAGATGACAGCAAAAGTCTAAATGTGAGGTCCTCTTAGCACACCTTTGTTGGCCCCTGTCAACAAGCTGTTACAGGAAGGTGCCCTCTAAGTGCTCCTTCAGTTAGAACCAGTTTAATCTCAACCTATCACACATGGCCATAACTAAGAAATGAACTCTTGGAGTGGAGTGAGCAGTACACAAGGATTTGGTTGAAACTGAAAGGGATGATTTTTCTCCTAGAACATTTTAGGAGCTTCCACTACCAATGAACTGCATTGACCAAAATGACCTAAGGATTGCCTCCTGGAAATTTAGCAAATTTAGGAGGAACTTCATCTTTGAAGGCTGAAATGATTGCAAAACACACTGTTAAGGAGTTGAGTAAGTTGCTTTCATGGTAAAACTAGATTAGAACAATCAACGCATTCCTAAGTGTCTGTCGTCTGTTTTTCTATAGCTGATGATGAGCAGCTCTTTCTGAACAGAAGTAGTTTATGGCATTTGTTCCTAACTGAAAAAAATTACACTCATTTGCTAGTATAGAGAACAACCCTTACGTTCTTTTGCTTTCAACTGGAAAACAAGCACATTTATCTAATAATTGTACCAAGTGATGTAAACTTTGGGGGGAGGGAGAAACTAACAGTCTCATTTCAAACTACTTAGAATTAAAATTTCACGTATCACAAGACTCTTGTCTAATCTCTTCAAATATTGCTTTAAAGTAATGCTAATGCCTAAAATCTTTCATAAATATAGTGCAGTAGCATCTTACTCAAGGGTAGAAATGAAAATTAGCTTTTAAGGCAAAA